>NC_092264.1:21408432-21603380 GCF_036320965.1 Panulirus ornatus
AGTGCCATTGTACAAAGGCATAGGGGATAAGAGTGAGTGCTCAAATTACAGAGGTATAAGTTTGTTGAGTATTCCTGGGAAATTATATGGGAGGGTATTGATTGAGAGGGTGAAGGCATGTACAGAGCATCAGATAGGAGAAGAGCAGTGTGATTTCAGAAGTGGTAGAGGATGTGTGGATCAGGTGTTTGCTTTGAAAAATGTATGTGAGAAATACTTAGAAAAGCAAATGTAGCATTTATGGATCTGGAGAAGGCATATGATAGAGTTGATAGAGATGCTCTGTGGAAGGTATGAAGAATATATGGTGTGGGAGGCAAATTGTTAGAAGCAGTGAAAAGTTTTTATCGAGGATGTAAGGCATGTGCACATGTAGGAAGAGAGGAAAGTGATTGGTTCTCAGTGAATGTAGGTTTGCGGCAGGGGTGTGTGATGTCTCCATGGTTGTTTAATTTGTTTATGGATGGGGTTGTTACGGAGGTGAATGCAAGAGTTTTGGAAAGAGGGGGCAAGTATGCAGTCTATTGTGGATAAGAGCTTGGGAAGTGAGTCAGTTCTTGTTCGCTGATGATACAGCGCTGGTGGCTGATTCGTGTGAGAAACTGCAGAAACTGGTGACTGAGTTTGGTAAAGCGTGTGAAAGAAGAAAGCTGAGAGTAAATGTGAATAAGAGCAAGGTTATTGGGTATAGTAGGGTTGAGGGACAAGTAAATTGGGAGGTAAGTTTGAATGGAGAAAAACTGGAGTAAGTGAAGTGTTTTAGATATCTGGGAGTGGATTTGGCAGCGGATGGAACCATGGAAGCGGAGGTGAATCACAGGATGAGGGAGGGGGCGAAAGTTCTGGGAGCGTTGAAGAATGTGTGGAAGTCAAGATTATTATCTCGGAAAGCAAAAATGGGTATGTATGAAGGAATAGTGGTTCCAACAATGTTACATGGTTGCGAGGCGTGGGCTATGGATAGAGTTGTGCAGAGGAGGGTGGATGTGCTAGAAATGAGATGTTTGAGGACAATATGTGGTGTGAGGTGGTTTGATTGAGTTAAGTAATAATAGGGTAAGAGAGATGTGTGGTAATAAAAAGAGTGTGGTTGAGAGAGCAGAAGAGGGTGTTTTGAAATGGTTTGGTCACATGGAGAGAATGAGTGAGGAAAGATTGACCAAGAGGATATATGTGTCAGAGTTGGAGGGAATGAGAAGTGGGAGACCAAACTGGAGGTGGAAAGATGGAGTGAAAAAGATTCTGAGTGATCTGGGCCTGAACATGCAGGAGGGTGAAAGGGGTGCAAGGAATAGAGTGAATTGGAACGATGTAGTATATCGGGGTTGATGTGCTGTCAATGGATTGAACCAGGGCATGTGAAGCATCTGGGGTAAACCATGGATAGTTCAGTGGAGCCTGGATGTGGAAAGGGAGCTGCGGTTTCAGTGCATTACATGATAGCTAGAGACTGAGTGTGAACAAATGTGGCCTTTGTTGTCTTTTCATAGCGCTACCTCGCGCACATAAGGGGGGAGGAGGTTGTTACTTCATGTGTGGCGGGGTGGCGATGGGAATGAATAAAGGCACACAGTATGAATTATGTATATGTGTATATATGTATATGTCTGTGTGTGTGTATATATATGTATACGTTGAGATGTATAGGTATGTATATTTGCTTGTGTGGACATGTATGTATATACATGCGTATGCGGGTGGGTTGAGCCAGTCTTTCGTCTGTTTCCTTGCGCTACCTCGCTAACGCGGGAGACAGCGACAAAGCAAAATAAATAAACAAATATGTATATGGAGTCAAAATCTATTTCACTCCATCTTTCCACCTCCAATTTGGTCTCCCACATCTCCTCGTTCCCTCCAACCCTGACACACATATCCTCTTTGTCAATCTTTCCTCACTCATTCTCTCCATCTGACCAAACCATTTCAAAACATCCTCTACTCCTCTCTCAACCACACTTCTTATTACCACACATCTCTCTTACCCTTTCATTACTTACTCGATCAAACCACTTCACACCATATATTGTCCTGAAACATCTCATTTCCAGCACATCCACCCTCCTCCGCACAACTCTCTCTACAGCCCACACCTCAACCATGTAACATTTCTGGAACCACTATTCCTTCAAACATACCAATTTTTGCTTTCCAAGATAACGTTCTCAACTTCCACACATTTTTCAACGCTCCCAGAACTTTCGCTCCCTCCCCCACCCTATGATTCACTTCTGCTTCCATGGTCCCATCCGCTGCCAAATCCACTCCCAGATATCTAAAACACTTCACTTCTTCCGGTTTTTCTCCATTCAAACTTACCTCCCATTTGACTTGTCCCTCAACTCTACTGTACCTAATAACCTTGCTCTTATTCACATTTACTCTCAGCTTTCTTCTTTCACACACTTTACCAAACTCAGTCACCAGCTTCTGCAGATTCTCACATGAATCAGCCACCAGCGCTGTATCATCAGCGAACAACAACTGACTCACTTCCCAAGCTCTCCCATCCACAATAGACTGTATACTTGCCCCTCTTTCCAAAACTCTTACATTTACCTCCCTACCTCCCTAACAACCCCATCCATAAACAAATTAAACAACCATGGAGACATCAAGCACCCCTGCCGAAAACCAACATTCACTAAGAACCAATCACTTTCTTCTCTTCCTACACATACACATGCCTTATATCCTCAATAAAAGCTTTTCACTGCTTCTAACAACTTGCCTCCCACACCATATATTCTTAATACCTTCCACAGAGCATCTCTATCAACTCTATCATATGCCTTCTCCAGATCCATAAATGCTACATACAAATCCATTTGCTTTTCTAAGTATTTCTCTCATACATTCTTCAAAGCAAACACCTGATCCACACATCCTCTACCACTTCTCAAACCACACTGCTCTTCCCCAATCTGATGCTCTGTACATGTTTTCACCCTCTCAATCAATACCCTCTCATATAATTTACCAGGAATACTCAACAAACATATACCTTTGTTATTTGAGCACTCACTTTTATCCCCTTTGCCTTTGTACAATGGCACTAGGCAAGCATTCTGCCAATCCTCAGGCACCTCACCATGAGTCATACATAAACTGAATAACCTTACCAACCAGTCAACAATACAGTCACCCCATTTTCTAATAAATTCCACTGCAATACCATCTAAACCCGCTGCCTTGCCGGCTTTCATCTTCCGCAAAGCTTTTACTACCTCTTCTCTGTTTACCAAACCATTTTCCCTAACCCTCTCACTTTGCACACCACCTCGACCAAAACACCCTATATCTGCCACTCTATCATCAAACACAGTTAACAAACCTTCAAAATACTCACTCCATCTCCTTCTCACATCACTACTACTTGTTATCACCTTCCCATTAGCCCCCTTCACTGAAGTTCACATTTGTTCCCTTCTCTTACGCACTTTATTTACCTCCTTCCTAAACATCTTTTTATTCTCCCTAAAATTAAATGATATTCTCTCACCCCAACTCTCATTTGCCCTCTTTTTCACCTCTTGCACCTTTCTCTTGACCTCCTGCCTGTTTCTTTTATACATCTCCCACTCATTTGCATTACTTCCCAGCAAAAATCGTCCAAATGCCTCTCTCTTCTCTTTCGCTGATAATCTTACTTCTTCATCCCACCACTCACTACCCTTTCTAATCTGCCCACCTCCCACGCTTCTCATGCCACAAGCATCTTTTGTGGAAGCCATCACTGCTTCCCTAAATGCATACCATTCCTCCCCCACTCCCCTTATGTCCTTTGCTCTCACCTTTTACCATTCTGTATTCAGTCTCTCCTGGTACTTCCTCACACAAGTCTCCTTCCCAAGCTCACTTACTCTCACCACTCTCTTCAGCCCAACATTCTCTACAAATCTTTACCTTTGCTTCCACAAAATAACGATCAGACATCACTCCAGTTGCACCTCTCAGCACATTAACATTCAAAAGTCTCTCTTTCGTGTGCCTATCAATTAACACATAATCCAATAACACTCTCTGGCCATCTCTCCTACTTACATACGTATACTTATGTATATCTCTCTTTTCAAACCAGGTATTCCCAATCACCACTCCTTGAGCACATAAAGCTACAAGCTCTTCACCATTTCCATTTACAACACTGAACACCCCATGTACACCAATTATTCCCTCCACTGCCACATTACTCACCTTTGCATTCAAATCACCCATCACTATAACCTGGTCTCGTGCATCATAACTACTAACACACTTACCCAGCTGCTCCCAAAACACTTGCCTCTCATGATCTTTCTTCTCACGCCCAGGTGCATATGCACCAATAATCACCCATCTCTCTCCATCCGCTTTCAGTTTTACCCATATCAATCTAGAGTTTACTTTCTTACACTCTATCACATACTCCTACCACTCCTGTTTCAGGAGTAGTGCTACTCCTTCTCTTGCTCTTGTCCTCTCACTAACCCCTGACTTTACTGCCAAGACATTCCCACTCTTCCCCTTTACCCTTGAGCTTCATTTCACTAAGAGCCAAAATATCCAGGTTCCTTTCCTCAAACATACGACCTAACTCTCCTTTTTTCTTATCTTGGTTATATCCACACACATTTAGACACCCCATTCTAAGCTTTCGAGGGGGATGAGCACTCCCCGAGTGACTCCTTCTGTTTTCCCTCTTTTTTCATATTATACTTTGTCGCTGTTTCCCACATTAGCAAGGCAGCGCAAGGAAACAATTGAAATAATGGCCCAACCCACCCACATATACATGTATATACATACACGTCCACACACGCATATACACATGTCTATACTTCTCAACATATATATATATATAAATACACACACAGACATATACATATATACATATGTACATAATTCATAGTCTGCCCTTATTCATTCCTGTCGCCACCCTGCCACACATGAAACGACAACCCCCTCCCCCACATGTGCACGAGGTAGCGATAGGAAAAATCAAAGGCCACATTCGTTCACCCTCAGTCTCTAGCTGTATTGTATAATGCACCGAAACCACAGCTCCCTTTCCACATCTAGGCCCCACAAAACTTTCCATGGTTTAACCCAGACACTTCACTTGCCCTGGTTCAATCCAATGACAGTACGTCAACCCCAGTATACCACATCGTTCCAATTTACTCTATTCCTTGCATGCCTTTCACCCTCCTGGATTGAACCAGGGCATGTAAAGCATCTGGGGTAAACCATGGAAAGTTTTGTGGGGCCTGAATGTGGAAAGGGAGCTGTGATTTCAGTGCATTACACATGACAGCTAGAAACTGAGTGTAAACGAATGTGGCCTTTGTTGTCGTTTCCTGGCACTACCTAGCGCACACGCAGGGAGAAGGGGGTGTCATTTTATGTGTGGTGGGGTGGTGGCAGGAATGAATGTAGGGGATGTAGGGGATTAAGAATACTTCCCACGTATTCCCTGCGTGTCGTAGAAGGCGACTAAAAGGGGAGGGAGCGGGGGGCTGGAAATCCTCCCCTCTCTTTTTTTTTAAATTTTCCAAAAGAAGGAACAGAGGGGGCCAGGTGAGGATATTCCAAAAAAGGCCCAGTCCTCTGTTCCTAACGCTACCTCGCTAACGTGGGAAATGGCGAATAGTTTAAAAGAAAAGAAAAAAGTATATATGTATGTCTGTGTATGGATATGTATATATACGTTGAAATGTATAGGTATGTGTATGTGCGTGTGTGGGCGTTCATGTATATATATGTGTATGTGGGTGGGTTGGGCCATTCTTTCGTCAGTTTCCTTGCGCTACCTCACTAACGCGGGAGACAGCGACAAAGCATAATAAAAAATAAATATACAAACGTGCACATATCAAATCTCACTAGCCTTTATCTATTCCTGATGCCACCTCACCTCACAGGAAATAGCATGTGACAGCAAGGTAGTGCCAGGAAACAAACAAACAAAGGTTACATCTGCTCACATACATTCTCTATCTCGTGTGTAATGCACCGAAACCACAACTCCCTATCTATATCCAGGCCCTCGCAGACCTTTCCATGGTTAACCACAGATATTTCACATGCCCTAGTTCAGTCCATTGATGGCATGTCGACCCCAGTATACCACAATGTTCCAATTCACTTTAATCTGTGCATGCCTTTCACTCTCCTGCATGTTCAGGCCCCAATCACTCAAAATCATTTTCATTCCATCCTTCCACCTCCAATATGGTCTCCCACGTCTTGTTCCCTCCATATCTCCCAACCATTTCAACATACCCTCTTCTGCTCTCTTTACCACACTCTTTTTATTACCACACCTCTCTCTTACCCTTTCATTACTTAATCAAACCACGTCACACCACAGTGTCCTCAAACATTTCATTTCCAACACATCCACCCTCCTCTGTACAATCCTATCCATAGCCCATACCTTGCAACCATAAAACAATGTTGGTACTACTATTCCTTCAAACATACCCAGTTTTGCTCTCCAAGATATCTCCTTCCACACATTCTTCATTGATTCCAGAACCTTCGCCCCTACACCCACTTTATGACTCACTTCCACTTCCATTACTGCTAAGTCCACTCCCAGATATCTAAACCACTTCACTTACTCCAATTTTTCTACATTCCAACTTACATCCCAATTAACTTGTCCCTCAACCCTGATGAGCCTAATAACCTTGCTTTTACTCACACTTATTCTCAACTTTCTCCTCTCACACACTCTTCCAAACTCACTCACCAACTCCTGCAGTTTCTCACTCGAATCATTCACCAGTGCTGAATCATCAGCGAACAACAATTGACTAACTTCTCAGGCCCTCTCATCCCCAACAGACTGCATACTTACCCCTCTCTCCAAAACTCTTGCATTTACCTCCTCCCTCACCATTTCATCCACAAAAAAAATCAAATAACCATGGTGACATGACACATCCTTTGCTGCAGACCAACTTTCACTGGGAACCAATCTCTCTCCTCTCTTCCTACTTGTAGACATGCCTTACACCCTCGATAAAAACTTCTCACTGCTACTAGCAGCTTACCTCCCACGCCATACATTCTTAAAATGTATTTTGATAAATACTTTGCTTTAACGCCTTACCTAATCACATATAAAATTACAGGCATACCTCCTTAAGTTACCTGTTTGCTTTTCTTCTCTTACTAATAAACGCCCATGATTCTAATCTCCACAATCACAAAAAACTCCAAAGGACCCAGTGGTCTGCTGCTATTTGTATTCCTTTAAAGCACAGAGAGAGGTTTCAAAGCAAAAGTCAAAACTCAAAATATGTACAAATAGATTGATGATTATACAAATGAATTTTTGAGCAATAAATGCTTAGCTAGGTCTACATTTATGACAAATTTCTTATGTTCAGCTTTCCTGCACTACTATGATCCAGTAATGGAAATGATACTTTACACAACACCTGATGTTATGCATCTTCGCACATGGTTTACCACAAAAAAACGATATAAATGACAAACGTGGATCAAAACCTATTCAGTAACTCACCGACTATCATCCTTCTTGTCTTTGTCCTTCTCCTTTTCCCTATAAGAAAGAACAATTTATTAAAAAATCAGATTAATCAAATAGCTTGTGCACTGCAACAACAACAAGCTACTTTATGATCACTAATATTCCACAGAAACAAAGTCTGATGATCAATAACTTATGAAAATGCATTTCATAATAAACCCAAATAAAAAGGAGAAAGTGAATGTTAGATCAATCACCTCTTAGGAGCCTCACCATGTGTACACTTTATGAGTAGAATGATGAAAAATGGTCTAATTCCCATATATGACCATATCAAATTAGTAACCAACTGACATTATATTATATATTATACCATACTTGATCACTGTTTCCCACATCAGCAAGGTACCATCAGGAAACAGACGAAGAAAAGCCCATCCACTCGTATACACAAATATATACATAAACACCCATATATGCACACATACATACATGTACACTTATGCATATCAACATATACATACATACACAAACACACACATATTCATATATACACATGTACATATTCATACTTGCTTGCCTTCATCCATCCCTGGCACCAATCCACCCTACAGGAAACAGCACTGCTACCCCCTGCTTCAGCAAAGTAGCACCAGGAAAGCAGACATAAGAGGCAACAATTGTTCACACTCAGTCTCTTGCTGTCATGTGTAATGCACCAAAACCACAAAACCACACACACACACACACACACATATATATATATATATATATATATATATATATATATATATATGGTGTGGGTGGCAAGTTGTTAGAAGCAGTGAAAAGTTTTTATCGAGGATGTAAGGCATGTGTACGTGTAGGAAGAGAGGAAAGTTATTGGTTCTCAGTGAATGTAGGTTTGCAGCAGGGGTGTGTGATGTCTCCATGGTTGTTTAATTTGTTTATGGATGGGGTTGTTAGGGAAGTGAATGCAAGAGTTTTGGAAAGAGGGGCAAGAATGAAGTCTGTTGTGGATGAGAGAGCTTGGGAAGTGAGTCAGTTGTTGTTCGCTGATGATACAGCGCTCGTGGCTGATTCATGTGAGAAACTGAAGAAGCTGGTGACTGAGTTTGGTAAAGTATGTGAAAGAAGAAAGTTAAGAGTAAATGTGAATAAGAGCAAGGTTATTAGGTACAGTAGGGTTAAGGGTCAAGTCAATTGGGAGGTAAGTTTGAATGGAGAAAAACTGGAGGAAGTAAAGTGTTTTAGATATCTGGGAGTGGATCTGGCAGTGGATGGAACCATGGAAGCGGAAGTGAATCATAGGGTGGGGGAGGGGGCGACAATCCAGGGAGCCTTGAAGAATGTGTGGAAGTCGAGAACATTATCTCGGAAAGCAAAAATGGGTATGTTTGAAGGAATTGTGGTTCCAACAATGTTGTATGGTTGCGAGGCGTGGGCTATGGATAGAGTTGTGCGCAGGAGGGTGGATGTGCTGGAAATGAGATGTTTGAGGACAATGTGTGGTGTGAGGTGGTTTGATCGAGTAAGTAACGTAAGGGTAAGAGAGATGTGTGGAAATAAAAAGAGCGTGGTTGAGAGAGCAGAAGAGGGTGTTTTGAAATGGTTTGGGCACATGGAGAGAATGAGTGAGGAAAGATTGACCAAGAGGATATATGTGTCAGAGGTGGAGGGAACAAGGAGAAGTGGGAGACCAAATTGGAGGTGGAAAGATGGAGTGAAAAAGATTTTGAGTGATCGGGGCCTGAACATGCAAGAGGGTGAAAGGCGGGCAAGGAATAGAGTGAATTGGATCGATGTGGTATACCGGGGTTGACATGCTGTCAGTGGATTGAATCAGGGCACGTGAAGCGTCTGGGGTAAACCATGGAAAGCTGTGTGGGGCCTGGATGTGGAAAGGGAGCTGTGGTTTCGGGCATTATTGCATGACAGCTAGAGACTGAGTGTGAACGAATGAGGCCTTTGTTGTCTTTTCCTAGCGCTACCCCGCACACATGAGGGGGGAGGGGATGGTATTCCATGTGTGGCGAGGTGGCGATGGGAATGAATAAAGGCAGACAGTGTGAATTGTGTGCATGGGTATATATGTATGTGTCTGTGTGTGTATATATATGTGTACATTGAGATGTATAGGTATGTATATTTGCGTGTGTGGACGTGTGTGTATATACATGTGTATGGGGGTGGGTTGGGCCATTTCCTTCGTCTGTTTCCTTGCGCTACCTCGCAAATGCGGGAGACAGCGACAAAGCAAAATAATAACAATAATAAAAATATATATGTGGCAGCAGATGGAACCATGGAAGTGGAAGTGAATCATAGGGTGGGGGAGGGGGCGAAAATCCTGGGAGCCTTGAAGAATGGGTATGTTTGAAGGAATAGTGGTTCCAACAATGTTGTATGGTTGCGAGGCATGGGTTATGGATAGAGTTGTGCGCAGGAGGGTGGATGTGCTGGAAATGAGATGTTTGAGGACAATGTGTGGTGTGAGGTGGTTTGATCGAGTAAGTAATGTAAGGGTAAGAGAGATGTGTGGAAATAAAAAGAGCGTGGTTGAGAGAGCAGAAGAGGGTGTTTTGAAGTGGTTTGGGCACATGGAGAGAATGAGTGAGGAAAGATTGACCAAGAGGATATATGTGTTGGAGGTGGAGGGAACGAGGAGAAGTGGGAGACCAAATTGGAGGTGGAAAGATGGAGTGAAAAAGATTTTGAGTGATCGGGGCCTGAACATGCAGGAGGGTGAAAGGCGGGCTAGGAATAGAGTGAATTGGATCGATGTGGTATACCGGGGTTGACGTGCTGTCAGTGGATTGAATCAGGGCATGTGAAGCATCTGGGGTAAACCATGGAAAGCTGTGTAGGTATGTATATTTGCGTGTGTGGACGTGTATGTATGTACATGTGTATGGGGGTGGGTTGGGCCATTTCTTTCGTCTGTTTCCTTGCACTACCTCGCAAACGCGGGAGACAGCGACAAAGCAAAAAATATATATATATATATATATATATATATATATATATATATATATATATATATATATATATATATATATATATTATCCCTGGGGATAGGGGAGAAAGAATACTTCCCACGTATTCCCTGCGTGTCGTAGAAGGCGACTAAAAGGGGAGGGAGCGGGGGGCTGGACAACCTCCCCTCTCGTTTTTTTTTTAATTTTCCAAAAGAAGGAACGGAGAATTGGGCCAGGTGAGGGTATTCCCTCAAGGCCCAGTCCTCTGTTCTTAACGCTACCTCGCTAATGCGGGAAATGGCGAATAGTTTGAAAGAAAAGAAAGAAAAGAATATATATATATATATATATATATCTTTTCTTTCTTTCAAACTATTCGCCATTTCCCGCATTAGCGAGGTAGCGTTAAGAACAGAGGACTGGGCCTTGAGGGAATACCCTCACCTGGCCCAATTCTCTGTTCCTTCTTTTGGAAAATTAAAAAAAAAAACGAGAGGGGAGGATTTCCAGCCCCCCGCTCCCTCCTCTTTTAGTCGCCTTCTACGACACGCAGGGAATACGTGGGAAGTATTCTTTCTCCCCTATCCCCAGGGAGATATATATATATATATATATATATATATATATATATATATATATATATATATATATATATATATATATATATTTATTTATTTTTATTATACTTTGTCGCTGTCTCCCGCGTTTGCGAGGTAGCGCAAGGAAACAGACGAAAGAAATGGCCCAACCCCCCCATACACATGTATATACATACGTCCACACACGCAAATATACATACCTACACATCTTTCCATGGTTTACCCCAGACGCTTCACATGCCTTGATTCAATCCACTGACAGCACGTCAACCCCGGTATACCACATCGCTCCAATTCACTCTATTCCTTGCCCTCCTTTCACCCTCCTGCATGTTCAGGCCCCGATCACACAAAATCTTTTTCACTCCATCTTTCCACCTCCAATTTGGTCTCCCTCTTCTCCTCGTTCCCTCCACCTCCGACACATATATCCTCTTGGTCAATCTTCCCTCACTCATTCTCTCCATGTGCCCAAACCACTTCAAAACACCCTCTTCTGCTCTCTCAACCACGCTCTTTTTATTTCCACACATCTCTCTTACCCTTACGTTACTCACTCGATCAAACCACCTCACAGCACACATTGTCCTCAAACATCTCATTTCCAGCACATCCATCCTCCTGCGCACAACTCTATCCATAGCCCACGCCTCGCAACCATACAACATTGTTGGAACCACTATTCCTTCAAACATACCCATTTTTGCTTTCCGAGATAATGTTGTCGACTTCCACACATTCTTCAAGGCCCCCAGAATTTTTGCCCCCTCCCCCACCCTATGATCCACTTCCGCTTCCATGGTTCCATCCGCTGCCAGATCCACTCCCAGATATCTAAAACACTTTACTTCCTCCAGTTTTTCTCCATTCAAACTCACCTCCCAATTGACTTGACCCTCAACCCTACTGTACCTAATAACCTTGCTCTTATTCACATTTACTCTTAACTTTCTTCTTCCACACACTTTACCAAACTCAGTCACCAGCTTCTGCAGTTTCTCACATGAATCAGCCACCAGCGCTGTATCATCAGCGAACAACATATATATATACATAAATGCCCATATACACACATGTTCTTACATACATATGCATACACAGACACAGACTTATACATATATACATGTACATATTCATACATGCTTGCCTTTGTCAATTTTTGGTGTCACCCTCCTCACAGGAAACAGCATTGCTACCCTCTGCTTCAGCAAGGTAGCACCAGAAAAACAGACAAAAAAGGCCACATTCGTTCATGCTCAGTCTCTAACTGTCATGTGTAATGCACTGAAACCACAGCTTCCTATCCACATCCAGGCCCTACAGACCTTTCCATAGTTTTACCCCAGACATTTCACATGCCCTGGTTCAGTCCACTGACAGCACATCAAACCTGATATACTACAATGTTCCAATTCACTCTATTCCTTGCACACCTCTCACCCTCCCGTGTGTTTAAGCCCCAACTGATGAAAATCTTTTTTCACTCCATCCTTCCACCTCCTGCTTCCCCTTGTTCTCTCCACTTCCGACAGACATATCCTCTTTGTCAACCTTTCCTCACTCATTTTCTCTATATGTCCAAACTATTTCAACACACCCTCTTCTGCTCTCTCAACCACTCTTTTTATTTCCACACATATCTCTTACCCTTTCATTACTTACTTGATTAAACTATCTCACACCATATATTGTCTTCAAATATTTCAATGCCAATGCATCCACCTTCCTTCGTACAACCCTCTCTATAGCCCATGCCTTGCAACCATATAATATTGTTGGAACTACAATTCCTTCAAACATATCCATTTTTGTTATCCATGTTATCTAAAATAACGTTCTCTCCTTCCACACATTCTTCATTGCTCCCAAAACCTTCGCCCCCTCCCCCACTTTGTGACTCACTTCCGATTCCGTGGGTCTATTTGCTACTTAGTCCACTCCCAAATATCTAAAACACTTCACTTCCTCTAATTTTTCTCCATTCAAACTCACATCACAACTAACTTGTCCCTCAACCCTACTGAACCTAATAACCTTGCTCTTATTCACATATACTCTCAACTTTCTCCATTCACACACTTTTCCAAACTCACTTACCAACTTCTGCTCTTTCTCACTCATATCAGCCACCAGTTCGATATCATCGGCAAATAACAACTGACTCACTTCCCAGGCCCTCTCATCCCCAACAGACTGCATACTCCCCCCCCCTCTCTCTCTCTCTCTCTCTCTCTCTCTCTCTCTCTCTCTCTCTCTCTCTCTCTCTCTCCAAAACTCTTGCATTTACCTCCCTAACCACCCCACCACCCCATCTATAAAAAATTAAACAACCATGGGGACATCACACACCCCTGCCACAGATCGACCTTTACTAGGAACCAATCACTCTCCTGTTCCTACTCTTACACATACCTTACATCCTTGGTAAAAACTTTTCAATGCTTCTAGCAGCTTACCTCCCACACCAAATACTCTTACGACCTTCCACATAGCATTTCTATCAACACTATCATATGCCTTCTCCAAACCCATAAATGTTACATACAAATCCATCTGTTGTTCTAAGTATTTCTCACATTCATTCTTCAAAGCAAACACCTGATTCACACATCCTCCACCACTTCTGAAACCACACTACACTTCCCTAATCTGATGCTCTGTACATGCCTTCATCCTCTCAATCAATACCCTCCCATACAATTTCCCGGGAATACTCAACAAACTTATGCCTCTGTAGTTTGAACACTCACCTTTATCCCTTTTGCCTTTGTATAATGGCACTATTCATGCATTCCACCAATCCTCAGGCACTTCATCATGATCCATACATACACTGAATATCCTTACCAACCAGTCAACAACACAGTCACCCCCTTTCTTAATAAATTCAACTGCAATACCATCCAAACCCGCAGCCTTGTTGGATTTCATCTTCCACAAAACTTTTATAACCTTTTCCCTCTATAACCAAACCATTCTCCCTGACACTCTCACTGCACTTCATCCAAACCAAAACACCCTACATCTACCACTCTATCATCAAACACATTCGACAAACATTCAAAATACTCAATCCATCTCCTCACTTAATCACTACCTGTCATCAGGTCCCCACTTGCCCCCTTCACTGATGTTCCCATTTGTTCTCTTGCCTTACGCACATTATTTACCTCTTTCAAAACATCTTTTTATTCTCCCTTAAGTTTAATGATACTCTTTCACCCCAACTCTCATTTGTCCTCTTTTTCAACCCTTACACCTTCCTCTTGACCTCCTGTCGCATTCTTTTATTCATTTCTCAGTCATTTGCACTCCCTTCATTTAAGTAATGTTAAAATGCCTCTCTTTCCTCTTTCACTAACAACACTACTTCTTCATTCCACCACTCAATTCCCTTTCTGATCAGCCCATCTCCCACATTTCTCATGCCACAGGCATCTGTTGCACATGCCATCACTGCTACCCTAAATGCATCCTATTCCTCACCTTACCAACTAACATAAGAAATAAACAAATCACTACTATATTAAGAGCCTGCTAAAAGAGGGTCTACCCCATTTACAGCTTAAAATCATGTTACAATTTGTTTATCCAATACATAAGATCTGTCAACAGGTAACACATGTACTGTCAGCGTGTTCAGTCTAAGTTCAAATATGAACCTGACAGTAAGCTCAGCATACACTTGACTAAATGATATGGTATAAAGTCTAGCACAAGGAAAGTTGCTATTGAACTGTTCACTGTCTTGGGAAAAAGATTCCCTCATTCTGGTAAGACAATCAAACATGGCACTACTTTACTAATGACACACATATACATAAATCAAGCATGTGATTTGACTCTAATCAATCAATTTGGTCAATCATGAGGGCACATGCTTATACTTGTCCCACAGTTTTTTGGGGGGCTTGCTTTAATCATTCATGGCCCTAAAGAAGCACAGAAAGCAGCTAGAAAACAAAATGATAAAGGGTGCAAGAAATGGCATTCCCAGGCTTCATCTGCAAGTGGTAACACTGCAATTTAGAAATTAGCTTCAATAAAGCTGTGTCATTGGTAAAGAACCAAAAGTAATACAGGTTCTGTGAGGACATTCCAGCTCCAAACAAACCCACCTTACCCTGGTCCCACATGAAGTGCACCTTGAAGCTACAAGAGCTCCATAGAGGGATCCTGGGATTATGTAAGTAACTGATAGATAAAACATTAAGAAATGATCTTAAAATTACAGCTGTGGCAGAATGGAATACACCGAGTGATAAAACTGTGAATCCTGACAGTATACACAAGTTTACAAAGATATAAAGTCCAAGAGATGGGGCTCATCACACAACTTCCCCATACATGTACAAATATGCAACTGCACACAAACTGCCACTTGGGTGCATCGCTGCTATCTGATTCAGATTTTCTGTTTGAGATATCATTCTGTCCCTTTGCTTTCAGACTGAGAGTAGCATGTGTTCCTTATATATGAGGTGTGATCAAAAAGTACAGAGACTTAGCCTCCATTTTAAAGAGCTGTGTACATACATGTTATATCAAAAAGCAGTCCCTTCAAAGTAATCTCTCTCTGATGATATGCAAGTGCCCAACATGCATGCCACTTTTGAATGCAACGATGAAGTCTTAAACTGTAAATTGATCAAGTTCCACTTTCCATTATTACAGATGTTTGGAATAACTATCTATCTATATCTCTGATACCTGTTCCAACTGGAATTCCCACAAAGGGGTGGCCATGGCAACAGAGTCTCCATAACTAAAGAACTCTAGTGCCTCATCCTTAATACACCACTGGCAGAGAGCAAGTTTAGCATAGTGTTTGCAGAGCCTCCTATCTAATTTTCTTTACGACTATGGTTATCTAAAGCTCCTACATACTACTTCTACCTGACAATCCTGCATAAATGCTTCTACCGACTATTTCTATCTTCTGCTCCTACAACTTTGCCAAAAGGCAGGGCTAGTGCATAATGCTCACAACAGGAAAATCTAGAGTTATGAAGTATGAACTGTGTGAGTTAAGTGTTACAATGACAAGGAGAGATTACATGTTTGTGGACAGAGTGCCAGTAGTCCATACGTTAGTGAGGCAGAAAGAAAAGACAGCTACCCAGGTCAGAGAAATGCAACTTGACAACCACATAAGTGTTGGCTCACTATACACAGCTTTCACAATAATCTTAAACATCATCCTCGGTATGTACAACTTGGATCCATTCATAATCAAAAGAATTGTCATACTGTACAAGTTTAGGAGTTATGACATGACCCAACACCAGTCCTTCGTCACCTAAAACTTATCTTCTTGTCACCCACCCTTAACAATGATCACTTCCTTTTGCTGAACCAATCTTTGCCCTTGGGAACACATTCCTTACTTGACTTATGTGCGTGACACTTACCTAATGAGGTCGTGTGCCTTACTTGCCAAACCAAAAATGGGTATGTTTGAAGGAATAGTGGCTCCAACAATGATATATGGTTGCGAGGCGTGGGCTATAGATAGAATTGTGCGGAGGAGGGTGGATGTCCTGGAAATGAGATGTTTGAGGACAATATGTGGTGTAAGGTGGTTTGATCGAGTAAGTAATGGAAGGGTAAGAGAGATGTGTAGCAGTAAAAAGAGTGTTGTTGAGAGAGTAGAAGAGGGAGTTTTGAATGGTGTGGTCACATGGAGAGAATGAGTGAGGAAAGATTGACAAAGAGGTTACTGTGTCAGAGGTGGAGGGAACGAGAAGTGGGAGACCAAACTGGAGGTGGAAAGATAGAATGAAAAAAATTTTGAGTGATCGGGGCCTGAACATGCAGAAGGGTGAAAGGCATGCAAGGAATAGAGTGAATTGGAATGATGTGGTATTCTGGGGTCAACGTGCTGTCAATGGATTGAACTAGGGCATGAGAAGTGTCTGGGATAAACCATGGAAAGTTCTGTGGGGCCTGGATGTGGAAAGGGAGCTGTGGTTTTGGTGCAATATACACGACAGCGAGAGACTGAGTGTGAACGAATGTGGCCTTAGTTGTCTTTTCCTAGCGCTACCTCGTGCACATGAGGGGGGAGGGGGTTGTTATTTCATGTGTGGCGGGGTGGCGATGGGAATGAACAAAGGCAGACAGTATGAATCATGTACATGTGTATATATGTATATGTCTGTGTGAATATATATGTATACATTGAGATGTATAGGTATGTATATTTGCATGTGTGGATGTGTATGTATATACATGTATATGTGGGTGGGTTGGGCCATTCTTTCGTCTGTTTCCTTGCGCTAACTTGCTAAAGCGGGAGACAGCAACAAAGCAAAATATATATATATATGTATATATGGAGTGAAAAAGATTTTGTGTGATCGGGGCCTGAACATGCAGGAGGGTGAAAGGAGGGCAAAGAATAGAGTGAATTGGAGCGATGTGGTATACCAGGGTTGACGTGCTGTCAGTGGATTGAATCAAGGCATGTGTATGGGGGTGGGTTGGGCCATTTCTTTCGTCTGTTTCCTTGCGCTACCTCGCAAACGCGGGACAGCGACAAAAAAAAAAAAAAAAAAAAAAAAAATTTGGGAGCCTTGAAAAATGTGTGGAAGTCGAGAACATTATCCCGGAAAGCAAAAATGGGTATGTTTGAAGGAATAGTGGTTCCAACAATATTGTATGGTTGCGAGGCGTGGGCTATGGATAGAGTTGTGCGCAGGAGGATGGATGTGCTGGAAATGAGATGTTTGAGGACAATGTGTGGTGTGAGGTGGTTTGATCGAGTAAGTAACGTAAGGGTAAGAGAGATGTGTGGAAATAAAAAGAGCGTGGTTGAGAGAGCAGAAGAGGGTGTTTTGAAATGGTTTGGGCACATGGAGAGAATGAGTGAGGAAAGATTGACCAAGAGGATATATGTGTCGGAGGTGGAGGGAACGAGGAGAAGAGGGAGACCAAATTGGAGGTGGAAAGATGGAGTGAAAAGGATTTTGTGTGATCGGGGCCTGAACATGCAGGAGGGTGAAAGGAGGGCAAGAAATAGAGTGAATTGGAGCGATGTGGTATACAGGGGTTGACGTGCTGTCAGTGGATTGAATCAAGGCATGTGAAGCGTCCGGGGTAAACCATGGAAAGCTGTGTAGGTATGTATATTTGCATGTGTGGACGTGTGTATGTACATGTGTATGGGGGGGTTGGGCCATTTCTTTCGTCTGTTTCCTTGCGCTACCTCGCAAACGCGGGAGACAGCGACAAAGTATAAAAAAAAAATAAAAAAAAAAATAAAAAAATATATATCTTTTCTTTCAACTATTCACCATTTCCCGCATTAGCGAGGTAGCATTAAGAACAGAGGACTGGGCCTTTGAGGGAATATCCTCACCTGACCCCCTTCTCTGCTCCTTCTTTAAAAAAAAAAAAAAAAAACACAAGAGGGGAGGATTTCCAGCCCCCCACTCCCTCTCCTTTTAGTTGCCTTCTACCACACACAGGGAATATGTGGGAAGTATTCTTTCTCCCCTATCCCCAGGGATAATAATAATATATTGGGAATGTCTTGGGAATAAAGTCAGGGGTTAGTGAGAAGACAAGAGCAAGGGAAGGAGTAGCACTACTCCTGAAACAGGAGTTGTGGGAGTATATAATAGAATGTGAGAAAGTAAATTCTAGATCAATATGGGTAAAACTGAAAGTTGATAGAGAGAGATGGGTGATTATTGGTGCATGTGCACCTGGGCATGAGAAGAAAGATCATGAGAGGCAAGTGTTTTGGGAGCAGCTGAATGAGTGTGCTAGTGGTTTTGATGCACAAGACCGGGTTATAGTGATGGGTGATTTGAATGCAAAGGTGAGTAATGTGGCAGTTGAGGGAATAATTGGTATACATGGGGTGTTCAGAGTTGTAAATGGAAATGGTGAAGAGCTTGTAGATTTATGTGCTGAAAAAGGACTGGTGATTGGGAATACCTGGTTTAAAAAGCGAGATATACATAAGTATACTGGTTGGTAAGGTTATTTAATGTATGTATGACTCATGGTGAGGTGCCTGAGGATTGGTGGAATGAGTGCATAGTGCCATTGTACAAAGGCAAAGAGGATAAGAGTGAGTGCTCAAATTTCAGAGGTATAAGTTAGTTGAGTATTCCTGGTAAATTATATGGGAGGGTATTGATTGAGAGGGTGAAGGCATGTACAGCGCATCAGATTGGGGAAGAGCAGTGTGGTTTCAGAAGTGGTAGAGGATGTGTGGATCAGGTGTTTGCTTTGAAGAATGTATGTGAGAAACACTTAGAAAAGCAAATGGATTTGTATGTAGCATTTAGGGATCTGGAGAAAGCATATGATAGAGTTGATAGAGATGCTCTGTGGAAGGTATTAAGAATATATGGTGTGGGAGGCAAGTTCTTAGAAGAAATGAAAAGTTTTTATCAAGGATGTAAGGCATGTGCACGTGTAGGAAGAGAGGAAAGTGATTGGTTCTCAGTGAATGTAGGTTTGCGGCAGGGGTGTGTGATGTCTCCATGGTTGTTTAATTGTTTATGGATGGGGTTGTTAGGGAGGTGAATGCAAGAGTTTTGGAAAGAGAGGCAAGTATGACGTCTGTTGGGATGAGAGAGCTTGGGAAGTGAGTCAGTTGTTGTTCGCTGATGATACAGCGCTGGTGGCTGATTCATGTGAGAAACTACAGAAGCTGGTGACTGAGTTTGGTAAAGTGTGTGAAAGAAGAAAGTTAAGAGTAAATGTGAATAAGAGCAAGGTAATTAGGTACAGTAGGGTTGAGGGTCAAGTGAGGTCAAGTCAATTGGGAAGTAAGTTTGAATGGAGAAAAACTGGAGGAAGTAAAGTGTTTTAGATATCTGGGAGTGGATCTGGCAGCGGATGGAACTATGGAAGCAGAAGTGGATCATAGGGTGGGGGAGGGGGCGAAAATCCTGGGAGCCTTGAAGAATGTGTGGAAGTCGAGAACATTATCTCGGAAAGCAAAAATGGGTATGTTTGAAGGAATAGTGGTTCCAACAATGTTGTATGGCTGCGAGGCGTGGGCTATGGATAGAGTTGTGCGCAGGAGGATGGATGTGCTGGAAATGAGATGTTTGAGGACAATGTGTGGAAATAAAAAGAGTGTGGTTGAGAGAGCAGAAGAGGGTGTTTTGAAATGGTTTGGGCACATGGAGAGAATGAGTGAGGAAAGATTGACCAAGAGGATATATGTGTCGGAGGTGGAGGGAACGAGGAGAAGTTGGAGACCAAATTGGAGGTGGAAAGATGGAATGAAAAAGATTTTGTGTGATCGGGGCCTGAACATGCAGGAGGGTGAAAGGAGGGCAAGGAATAGAGTGAATTGGATCGATGTGGTATACCGGGGTTGACGTGCTGACAGTGGATTGAATCAGGGCATGTGAAGCGTCTGGGGTAAACCATGGAAAGCTGTGTAGGTATGAATATTTGCATGTGTGGATGTATGTATATACATGTGTATGGGGGTGGGTTGGGCCAATTCTTTCGTCTGTTCCTTGTGCTACCTCGCAAACGGGGGAGACAGGAAAAAAAAGATATATAAGTATACGTATGTAAGTAGGAGAGATGGCCAGAGAGCGTTATTGGATAACGTGTTAATTGACAGGCGCGCAAAAGAGAGACTTTTGGATGTTAATGTGCTGAGAGGTGCAACTGGAGGGATGTCTGATCATTATCTTGTGGAGGCTAAGGTGAAGATTTGTATGGGTTTTCAGAAAAGAAGAGAGAATGTTGGGGTGAAGAGGGTGATGAAAGTAAGTGAGCTTGGGAAGGAGACTTGTGTGAGGAAGTACCAGGAGAGACTGAGTAGAGAATGGAAAAAGGTGAGAACAAAGGAGGTAAGGGGAGTGGGGGAAGAATGGGATATATTTAGGGAAGCACGGATGGCTTGCACAAAAGATGCTTGTGGGAGGTGGGTTGATTAGAAAGGGTAGTGAGTGGTGGGATAAAGAAGTAAGATTATTAGTGAGACAGAAAAGAGAGGCATTTCGACGATTTTTGCAGGGAAAAAATGCAAATGAGTGGGAGATGTATAAAAGAAAGAGGCAGGAGGTCAAGAGAAAGGTGCAAGAGGTGAAAAAGAGGGCAAATGAGAGTTGGGGTGAGAGAGTATCATTAATTTTCAGGGAGAATGAAAAGATGTTCTGGAAGGAGGGAAATAAAGTGTGTAAGACAAAGGAGCAAATGGGAACTTCAGTGAAGGGGGCTAATGGGGAGGTGATAACAAGTAGTGGTGATGTGAAAAGGAGATGGAGTGAGTATTCTGAAGGTTTGTTGAATGTGTTTGATGATAGAGTGGTAGATATAGGATGTTTTGGTCGAGGTGGTGTGCAAAGTGAGAGGGTTAGGGAAAATAATTTGGTAAACAGAGAAGAGGTAGTAAAAGCTTTGCGGAAGATGAAAGCCGGCAAGGCAGCAGGTTTGGATGGTATTGCAGTGGAATTTATTAAAAAAGGGGGTGACTGTATTGTTGACTGGTTGGTAAGGTTATTTAATGTATGTATGACTCATGGTGAGGTGCCTGAGGATTAGCGGAATGCTTGCATAGTGCCATTGTACAAAGGCAAACGGGATAAGAATGAGTGCTCAAATTACAGAGGTATAAGTTTGTTGAGTATTCCTGGTAAATTATATGGGAGGGTATTGATTGAGAGGGTGAAGGCATGTACAGAGCATCAGATTGGGGAAGAGCAGTGTGGTTTCAGAAGTGGTAGAGGATGTGTGGATCAGGTGTTTGCTTTGAAGAATGTATGCGAGAAATACTTAGAAAAACAAATGGATTTGTATGTAGCATTCATGGATCTGGAGAAGGCATATGATAGAGTTGATAGAGATGCTCTGTGGAAGGTACTAAGAATATATGATGTGGGAGGCAAGTTGTTAGAAGCAGTGAAAAGTTTTTATCGAGGATGTAAGGCATGTGTACGTGTAGGAAGAGAGGAAAGTGATTGGTTCTCAGTGAATGTAGGTTTGGGGCAGGGTTGTGTGATGTCTCCATGGTTAATTTGTTTATGGATGGGGTTGTTAGGGAGGTGAATGCAAGAGTTTTGGAAAGAGGGGCAAGTATGCAGTCTGTTGTGGATGAGAGAGCTTGGGAAGTGAGTCAGTTGTTCGCTGATGATACAGCACTGGTGGCTGATTCATGTGAGAAACTGCAGAAGCTGGTGACTGAGTTTGGTAAGGTGTGTGAAAGAAGAAAGTTAAGAGTAAATGTGAATAAAAGCAAGGTTATTAGGTACAGTAGGGTTGAGGGTCAAGTCAATTGGGAGGTAAGTTTGAATGGAGAAAAACTGGAGGAAGTAAAGTGTTTTAGATATCTGGGAGTGGATCTGGCAGTGGATGGAACCATGGAAGCGGAAGTGAATCATAGGGTGGGGGAGGGGGCTAAAATTCTGGGAGCCTTGAAGAATGTTTGGAAGTCGAGAATATTATCTCGGAAAGCAAAAATGGGTATGTTTGAAGGAATAGTGGTTCCAACAATGTTGTATGGTTGCGAGGCGTGGGCTATGGATAGAGTTGTGCGCAGGAGGGTGGATGTGCTGGAAATGAGATGTTTGAGGACAATATGTGGTGTGAGGTGGTTTGATCGAGTAAGTAATGTAAGGGTAAGAGAGGTGTGGAAATAAGAAGAGTGTGGTTGAGAGAGCAGAAGAGGGTGTTTTGAAATGGTTTGCAAACCAAACTCACATGGAGAGAATGAGTGAGGAAAGATTGACCAAGAGGATATATGTGTCGGAGGTGGAGGGAACAAGAAGTGGGAGACTAAATTTTAGGTGGAAAGATGGAGTGAAAAAGATTTTGAGTGATCAGGGCCTGAACATGCAGGAGGGTGAAAGGCATGCAAGGAATAGAGTGAATTGGAACAATGTGGTATACCGGGGTCGACGTGCTGCCAATGGATTGAACCAGGGCATGTGAAGCTTCTGGGATAAACCATGGAAAGTTGTGTGGGGCCTGGATGTGGAAAGGGAGCTGTGGTTTCAGTGCATTATTACATGACAGCTAGAGACTGTGTGTGAACGAATGGGGCCTTTGGTGTCTTTTCCTAGCGCTACCTCGCACACATGAGGGGGGAGGGGGTTGTTATTCCATGTGTGGCGAGGTGGCGATGGGAATGAATAAAGGCAGACAGTAAGAATTATGTACATGTGTATATATGTATATGTCAGTGTGTGTATATGTGTACATTGAGATGTATAGGTATGTATATTTGCGTGTATGGACGTGTATGTATATACATGTGTATGTGGGCGGGTTGGGCCCTTCTTTCGTCTGTTTCCTTGCGCAACCTCGCTAACGCGGGAGACAGCGACAAAGCAAAATAAAAATAAATAAAATATATATATTTTTTCTTTCAAACTATTCGCCACTTCCCGCAGTAGCAAGGTAGCGGTAGGAACAGAGGACTGGGCCTCTGAGGGAATATCCTCACCTGACCTCGTTCTCTGTTCCTTCTTTTGGAAAATTAAAAAAAAAAAAAAACGAGAGGGGAGGGAATATGTGGGAAGTATTCTTCCCACGTATTCCCTGCGTGTCGTAGAAGGCGACTAAAAGGGGAGGGAGCGGGGAGCTGGAAATCCTGCCCTTATTTTTTTTTTTTTTAACTTTCCAAGAGAATGAACAGGGAAGGGGGCCAGGTAAGCATATTCCATCAGAGGCCCAGTCCTCTGTTCTTAACGCAACCTTGCTAATGCGGTAAAATGGCGAATAGTTTGAAAGAAAAGAAAGAAATATATATATATATTTTTTTTTTTTTTTTTTTTTATACTTTGTCGCTGTCTCCCGCGTTTGCGAGGTAGCGCAAGGAAACAGACGAAAGAAATGGCCCAACCCCCATACACACGTACATACACACGTCCACACACGCAAATATACATACCTACACAGCTTTCCATGGTTTACCCCAGACGCTTCACATGCCTTGATTCAATCCACTGACAGCACGTCAACCCCTGTATACCACATCGCTCCAATTCACTCTATTTCTTGCCCTCCTTTCACCCTCCTGCATGTTCAGGCCCCAATCACACAAAATCTTTTTCACTCCATCTTTCCACCTCCAATTTGGTCTCCCTCTTCTCCTCGTTCCCTCCACCTCCGACACATATATCCTCTTGGTCAATCTTTCCTCACTCATTCTCTCCATGTGCCCAAACCATTTCAAAACACCCTCTTCTGCTCTCTCAACCACGCTCTTTTTATTTCCACACATCTCTCTTACCCTTACGTTACTTACTCGATCAAACCACCTTACACCACACATTGTCCTCAAACATCTCATTTCCAGCACATCCATCCTCCTGCGCACAACTCTATCCATAGCCCACGCCTCGCAACCATACAACATTGTTGGAACCACTATTCCTTCAAACATACCCATTTTTGCTTTCCGAGATAATGTTCTCGACTTCCACACATTTTTCAAGGCTCCCAAAATTTTCGCCCCCTCCCCCACCCTATGATCCACTTCCGCTTCCATGGTTCCATCCGCTGACAGATCCACTCCCAGATATCTAAAACACTTCACTTCCTCCAGTTTTTCTCCATTCAAACTCACCTCCCAATTGACTTGACCCTCAACCCTACTGTACCTAATAACCTTGCTCTTATTCACATTTACTCTTAACTTTCTTCTTCCACACACTTTACCAAACTCAGTCACCAGCTTCTGCAGTTTCTCACATGAATCAGCCACCAGCGCTGTATCATCAGCGAACAACAACTGACTCACTTCCCAAGCTCTCTCATCCCCAACAGACTTCATACTTGCCCCTCTTTCCAGGACTCTTGCATTTACCTCCCTAACAACCCCATCCATAAACAAATTAAACAACCATGGAGACATCACACACCCCTGCCGCAAACCTACATTCACTGAGAACCAATCACTTTCCTCTCTTCCTACACGTACACATGCCTTACATCCTCGATAAAAACTTTTCACTGCTTCTAACAACTTGCCTCCCACACCATATATTCTTAATACCTTCCACAGAGCATCTCTATCAACTCTATCATATGCCTTCTCCAGATCCATAAATGCTACATACAAATCCATTTGCTTTTCTAAGTATTTCTCACATACATTCTTCAAAGCAAACACCTGATCCACACATCCTCTACCACTTCTGAAACCGCACTGCTCTTCCCCAATCTGATGCTCTGTACATGCCTTCACCCTCTCAATCAATACCCTCCCATATAATTTACCAGGAATACTCAACAAACTTATACCTCTGTAATTTGAGCACTCACTCTTATCCCCTTTGCCTTTGTACAATGGCACTATGCACGCATTCCGCCAATCCTCAGGCACCTCACCATGAGTCATACATACATTAAATAACCTTACCAACCAGTCAACAATACAGTCACCACCTTTTTTAATAAATTCCACTGCAATACCATCCAAACCTGCTGCCTTGCCGGCTTTCATCTTCCGCAAAGCTTTTACTACCTCTTCTCTGTTTACCAAATCATTTTCCCCAACCCTCTCACTTTGCACACCACCTCGACCAAAACACCCTATATCTGCCACTCTGTCATCAGACACATTCAACAAACCTTCAAAATACTCATTCCATCTCCTTCTCACATCACCACTACTTGTTATCACCTCCCCATTTACGCCCTTCACTGAAGTTCCCATTTGCTCCCTTGTCTTACGCACCCTATTTACCTCCTTCCAGAACATCTTTTTATTCTCCCTAAAATTTACTGATAGTCTCTCACCCCAACTCTCATTTGCCCTTTTTTTTTTTTTTTTATTGGATTACGTGTTAATTGACAGGCGTGCGAAAGAGAGACTTTTGGATGTTAATGTGCTGAGAGGTGCAACTGGAGGGATGTCTGATCATTATCTTGTGGAGGCTAAGGTGAAGATTAGTATGGGTTTTCAGAAAAGAGGAGTGAATGTTGGGGTGAAGAAGGTGGTGAGAGTAAGTGAGCTTGGGAAGGAGACCTGTGTGGGGAAGTACCAGGAGAGACTGTGTACAGAATGGAAAAAGGTGAGAACAATGGAAGTAAGGGGAGTGGGGGAGGAATGGGATGTATTTAGGGAATCAGTGATGGATTGCGCAAAAGATGCTTGTGGCATGAGAAGAGTGGGAGGTGGGCTGTTTAGAAAGGGTAGTGAGTGGTGGGATGAAGAAGTAAGAGTATTAGTGAAAGAGAAGAGAGAGGCATTTGGACGATTTTTGCAGGGAAAAAATGCAATTGAGTGGGAGAAGTATAAAAGAAAGAGACAGGAGGTCAAGAGAAAGGTGCAAGAGGTGAAAAAAAGGGCAAATATATATATATATATATATATATATATATATATATATATATATATATATATATATATACATATATATATATATATATATATATTTTTTTTTTTCATACTATTCGCTATTTCCCGCGATAGCGAGGTAGCGTTAAGAACAGAGGACTGGGCCTTTGAGGGAATATCCTCACCTGGACCTCTTCTCTGTTCCTTCTTTTGGAAAATTAAAAAAAAAAAAAAAAACGAGAGGGGAGGATTTCCAGCCCCCCGCTCCCTTCCCTTTTAGTCGCCTTCTACGACACGCAGGGAATACGTGGGAAGTATTCTTTCTCCCCTATCCCCAGGGAATATATTAAGCATATGGATGGGGTTGTTAGGGAGGTAAATGCAAGAGTTTTGGAAAGAGGGGCAAGTATGAAGTCTGTTGGGGATGAGAGAGCTTGGGAAGTGAGTTAGTTGTTGTTCGCTGATGATACAGCGCTGGTGGCTGATTCATGTGAGAAACTGCAGAAGCTGGTGACCGAGTTTGGTAAAGTGTGTGGAAGAAGAAAGTTAAGAGTAAATGTGAATAAGAGCAAGGTTATTAGGTACAGTAGGGTTGAGGGTCAAGTCAATTGGGAGGTGAGTTTGAATGGAGAAAAACTGGAGGAAGTGAAGTGTTTTAGATATCTGGGAGTGGATCTGGCAGCGGATGGAACCATGGAAGCGGAAGTGGATCATAGGGTGGGGGAGGGGGCGAAAATTCTGGGGGCCTTGAAGAATGTGTGGAAGTCGAGAACATTATCTCGGAAAGCAAAAATGGGTATGTTTGAAGGAATAGTGGTTCCAACAATGTTGTATGGTTGCGAGGCGTGGGCTATGGATAGAGTTGTGCGCAGGAGGATGGATGTGCTGGAAATGAGATGTTTGAGGACAATGTGTGGTGTGAGGTGGTTTGATCGAGTGAGTAACGTAAGGGTAAGAGAGATGTGTGGAAATAAAAAGAGCGTGGTTGAGAGAGCAGAAGAGGGTGTTTTGAAGTGGTTTGGGCACATGGAGAGGATGAGTGAGGAAAGATTGACCAAGAGGATATATGTGTCGGAGGTGGAGGGAACAAGGAGAAGAGGGAGACCAAATTGGAGGTGGAAAGATGGAGTGAAAAAGATTTTGTGTGATCGGGGCCTGAACATGCAGGAGGGTGAAAGGAGGGCAAGGAATAGAGTGAATTGGAGCGATGTGGTATACCGGGGTTGACGTGCTGTCAGTGAATTGAATCAAGGCATGTGAAGCGTCTGGGGTAAGCCATGGAAAGCTGTGTAGGTATGTATATTTGCGTGTGTGGACGTATGTATATACATGTGTATGGGGGGGGTTGGGCCATTTCTTTCGTCTGTGTCCTTGCGCTACCTCGCAAACGCGGGAGACAGCGACAAAGTATAAAAAAAAAAAAAAAATATATATATATATATATAACAAAGATGAGCAAAGAAAGACTGACTAAGAGGATCTTAATATTAAAAGCAGATGAAACAAATGGGAATAGGGAGACCTAGAAGGAGATGAAAGGAATGACTGAAGGAGGCTTTGGGGTACTGGGGCCTAAACATTCAGGAAAATGAAGGGCATGCATAGGATAGAATGAACTGGATTCATGTGAAATATAGGATCAACAAGATGGTAATGGACTGATCCAGAGCATATGAAGCAATCTAAAAGACCTGGTTGTGGATGGTAAGTGCTGGTTTCAGTAAATCATACTTGACAGCTGGAGAGTGGAGATGTGTAAGTGAGGCCAGTATTATCACATTCCTGATGTTTCCTATACAAAGTTGGAAAAAGCAATTACATATGAAAAAAAAAATCTAAAATGTTATTATCTACTAAAAAACTCTTTACATTTGTATGTTGTTATTAAGGTACTGAATGGTAGAAGAAGCTGAATCCCCACAACAACTTGCTTTCTGAGTACTGTGTCCAAGAGCATTAACAAAGATTGATGTTGATCCACGGCGTTTTCGGTCTTCCTCACTAGCAGTTCCATATATATATATATATTTTTTTTTGCTTTGTCGCTGTCTCCCGCGTTTGCGAGGTAGCGCAAGGAAACAGACGAAAGAAATGGCCCAACCCACCCCCATACACATGCCTTGATTCAATCCACTGACAGCACGTCAACCCCGGTATACCACATCGCTCCAATTCACTCTATTCCTTGCCCTCCTTTCACCCTCCTACATGTTCAGGCCCCGATCACATAAAATCTTTTTCACTCCATCTTTCCACCTCCAATTTGGTCTCTCACTTCTCCTCGTTCCCTCCACCTCCGACACATATATCATCTTGGTCAATCTTTCCTCACTCATTCTCTCCAGTTGCCCAAACCATTTCAAAACACCCTCTTCTGCTCTCTCAACCACGCTCTTTTTATTTCCACACATCTCTCTTACCCTTACGTTACTTACTCGATCAAACCACCTCACACCACACACTGTCCTCAAACATCTCATTTCCAGCACATCCACCCTCCTGCACACAACTCTATCCATAGCCCACGCCTCGCAACCATACAACATTGTTGGAACCACTATTCACTCAAACATACCCATTTTTGCTTTCCGAGATAATGTTCTCGACTTCCACACATTCTTCAAGGCTCCCTGGATTTTCGCCCCCTCCCCCACCCTATGATCCACTTCCGCTTCCATGGTTCCATCCACTGCCAGATCCACTCCCAGATATCTAAAACACTTTACTTCCTCCAGTTTTTCTCCATTCAAACTTACCTCCCAATTGACTTGACCCTCAACCCTACTGTACCTAATTACCTTGCTCTTATTCACATTTACTCTTAACTTTCTTCTTTCACACACTTTACCAAACTCAGTCACCAGCTTCTGCAGTTTCTCACATGAATCAGCCACCAGTGCTGTATCATCAGCGAACAACAACTGACTCACTTCCCAAGCTCTCTCATTCACAACAGACTTCATACTTGCCCCTCTTTCCAAAACTCTTGCATTCACCTCCCTAACAACCCCATCCATAAACAAATTAAACAACCATGGAGACATCACACATCCCTGCCGCAAACCTGCATTCACTGAGAACCAATCACTTTCCTCTCTTCCCACACGTACACATGCCTTACATCCTCGATAAAAACTTTTCACTGCTTCTAACGACTTGCCTCCCACACCATATATTCTTAATACCTTCCACAGAGCATCTCTATCAACTCTATCATATGCCTTCTCCAGATCCATAAATGCTACATACAAATCCATTTGCTTTTCTAAGTATTTCTCACATACATTCTTCAAAGCAAACACCTGATCCACACATCCTCTACCACTTCTGAAACCACACTGCTCTTCCCCAATCTAATGCTCTGTACATGCCTTCACCCTCTCAATCAATACCCTCCCATAGAATTTACCAGGAATACTCAACAAACTTATACCTCTGTAATTTGAGCACTCACTCTTATCCCCTTTGCCTTTGTACAATGGTACTATGCAAGCATTCCGCCAATCCTCAGGCACCTCACCATGAGTCATATATACATTAAATAACCTTACCAACCAGTCAACAATACAGTCACCCCCTTTTTTTATTGCAGTGGATATTTATTAAAAAAGGGGGTGACTCTATAGTTGACTGGTTGGTAAGGTTATTTAATGTATGTATGTATGTGTGAAAGAAGAAAGTTAAGAGTAAATGTGAATAAGAGCAAGGTTATTAGGTACAGTAGGGTTGAGGGTCAAGTCAATTGGGAGGTAAGTTTGAATGGAGAAAAACTGGAGGAAGTAAAGTGTTTTAGATATCTGGGAGTGGATCTGGCAGCGGATGGAACCATGGAAGCAGAAGTGGATCATAGGGTGGGGGAGGGGGCGAAAATTCTGGGAGCCTTGAAGAATGTGTGGAAGTCGAGAACATTATCTCGGAAAGCAAAAATGGGTATGTTTGAAGGAATAGTGGTTCCAACAATGTTGTATGGTTGCGAGGCGTGGGCTATGGATAGAGTTGTGTGCAGGAGGATGGATGTGCTGGAAATGAGATGTTTGAGGACAATGTGTGGTGTGAGGTGGTTTGATCGAGTAAGTAATGTAAGGGTAAGAGAGATGTGTGGAAATAAAAAGGTGTGGTTGAGAGAGCAGAAGAGGGTGTTTTGAAATGATTTGGGCACATGGAGAGAATGAGTGAGGAAAGATTGACCAAGAGGATATATGTGTCGGAGGTGGAGGGAACGAGGAGAAGAGGGAGACCAAATTGGAGGTGGAAAGATGGAGTGAAAAAGATTTTGTGTGATCGGGGCCTGAACATGCTGGAGGGTGAAAGGAGGGCAAGGAATAGAGTGAATTGGATCGATGTGGTATACCGGGGTTGACGTGCTGTCAGTGGATTGAATCAGGGCATGTGAAGCGTCTGGGGTAACCATGGAAAGCTGTGCGTGTGTGGACGTATGTATATACATGTGTATGGGGGTGGGCTGGGCCATTTCTTTCGTCTGTTTCCTTGCGCTACCTCACAAACGCGGGAGACAGCGACCAAAAAAAAAAAAAAAATGATTCATGGTGAGGTGCCTGAGGATTGGCGGAATGCTTGCATAGTGCCACTGTACAAAGACAATGGGGATAAGATTGAGTGCTCAAATTACAGTATTCCTGTATTGAGTATTCCTGGTAAATTATATGGGACGGTATTGATTGAGAGGGTGAAGGCATGTACAGAGCATAAGATTGGGGAAGAGATGTGTGGTTTCAGAAGTGGTAGAGGATGTGTGGATCAGGTGTTTGCTTTGAAGAATGTATGCGAGAAAAAAGAAGTAAGATTATTAGCGAAAGAGAAGAGAGAGGCATTTGGACAATTTTTGCAGGGAAAAATGCAAATGAGTGGGAGATGTATAAAAGAAAGAGGCAAGAGGTCAAGAGAAAGGTGCAAGAGGTGAAAAAGAGGGCAAATGAGAGTTGGGGTGAGAGAGTATCATTAAATTTTAGGGAGAATAAAAAGATGTTTTGGAAGGAGGTAAATAAAGTGCGTAAGACAAGGGAGCAAATGGGAACTTTAATAAAGGGGGCTAATGGGGAGGTGATAACAAGTAGTGGTGGTGTGAGAAGGAGATGGAGTGAGTATTTTGAAGGTTTGTTGAATGTGCTTGATGATAGAGTGGCAGATATAGGGTGTTTTGCTCAAGGGGATGTGAAAAGTGAGAGGGTTAGGGAAAATGATTTGGGAAAACAGAAAAGAGGTAGTAAAAGCTTTCCAGAAAATGAAAGCCAGCAAGGTAGTGGGTTTGGATGGTATTGCAGTGGATATGTATTAAAAAAGGGGGTGACTCTATTGTTGACTGGTTGGTAAGGTTATTTAATATATGTATGATTCATGGTGAGGTGCCTGAGGATTGGCGGAATGCTTGCATAGTGCCATTGTACAAAGACAAAGGGGATAAGGTTGAGTGCTCAAATTACAGAGGTATAAGTTTGTTGAGTATTCCTGGTAAATTATATGGGAGGGTATTGACTGAGAGGGTGAAGGCATGTACAGAGCATCAGATTGGGGAAGAGAAGTGTGGTTTCAGAAGTGGTAGAGGATGTGTGGATCAGGTGTTTGCTTTGAAGAATGTATGCGAGAAAAAAGAAGTAAGATTATTAGTGAAGAGATGATAGGCATTTGGACGATTTTTGCAGGGAAAAAATGCAATTGAGTGGGAGATGTATAAAAGATAGAGCAGGAGGTCAAGAGAAAGGTGCAAGAGGTGAAAAAGAGAGCAAATGAGAGTTGGGGTGAAAGAGTATCATTAAATTTTAGGGAGAATAAAAATGGGAACTTCGGTGAAGGGCGCAAGTGGGGAGGTGATAACAAGTAGTGGTGATGTGAGAGGGAGATGGAGTGAGTATTTTGAAGGTTTGTTGAATGTGTTTGATGATAGAGTGGCAGATATAGGGTGTTTTGGTCGAGGTGGTGTGCAAAGTGAGAGGGTTAGGGAAAATGATTTGGTAAACAGAGAAGAGGTAGTGAAAGCTTTGCGGAAGATGAAAGCCGGCAAGGCAGCAGGTTTGGATGGTATTGCAGTGGAATTTATTAAAAAAGGGGGTGACTGTATTGTTGACTGGTTGGTAAGGTTATTTAATGTATGTATGACTCATGGTGAGGTGCCTGAGGATTGGCAGAATGCGTGCATAGTGCCATTGTACAAAGGCAAAGGGGATAAGAGTGAGTGCTCAAATTACAGAGGTATAAGTTTGTTGAGTATTCCTGGTAAATTATATGGGAGGGTATTGATTGAGAGGGTGAAGGCATGTACAGAGCATCAGATTGGGGAAGAGCAGTGTGGTTTCAGAAGTGGTAGAGGATGTGTGGATCAGGTGTTTGCTTTGAAGAATGTATGTGAGAAATACTTAGAAAAGCAAATGGATTTGTATGTAGCATTTATGGATCTGGAGAAGGCATATGATAGAGTTGATAGAGATGCTCTGTGGAAGGTATTAAGAATATATGTGTGGGAGGAAAGTTGTTAGAAGCAGTGAAAAGTTTTTATCGAGGATGTAAGGCATGTGTACGTGTAGGAAGAGAGGAGAGTGATTGGTTCTCAGTGAATGTAGGTTTGCGGCAGGGGTGTGTGATGTCTCCATGGTTGTTTAATTTGTTTATGGATGGGATTGTTAGGGAGGTAAATGCAAGAGTTTTGGAGAGAGGGGCAAGTATGAAGTCTGTTGGGGATGAGAGAGCTTGGGAGGTGAGTCAGTTGTTGTTCGCTGATGATACAGCGCTGGTGGCTGATTCATGTGAGAAACTGCAGAAGCTGGTGACTGAGTTTGGAAAAGTGTGTGGAAGAAGAAAGTTAAGAGTAAATGTGAATAAGAGCAAGGTTATTAGGTACAGTAGGGTTGAGGGTCAAGTCAATTGGGAGGTGAGTTTGAATGGAGAAAAACTGGAGGAAGTGAAGTGTTTTAGATATCTGGGAGTGGATCTGGCAGCGGATGGAACCATGGAAGCGGAAGTGGATCATAGGGTGGGGGAGGGGGCGAAAATCCTGGGGGCCTTGAAGAATGTGTGGAAGTCGAGAACATTATCTCGGAAAGCAAAAATGGGTATGTTTGAAGGAATAGTGGTTCCAACAATGTTGTATGGTTGCAAGGCGTGGGCTATGGATAGAGTTGTGCGCAGGAGGATGGATGTGCTGGAAATGAGATGTTTGAGGACAATGTGTGGTGTGAGGTGGTTTGATCGAGTGAGTAACGTAAGGGTAAGAGAGATGTGTGGAAATAAAAAGAGCGTGGTTGAGAGAGCAGAAGAGGGTGTTTTGATGTGATTTGGGCACATGGAGTGGATGAGTGAGGAAAGATTGACCAAGAGGATATATGTGTCGGAGGTGGAGGGAACAAGGAGAAGAGGGAGACCAAATTGGAGGTGGAAAGATGGAGTGAAAAAGATTTTGTGTGATCGGGGCCTGAACATGCAGGAGGGTGAAAGGAGGGCAAGGAATAGAGTGAATTGGAGCGATGTGGTATACCGGGGTTGACGTGCTGTCAGTGGATTGAAGCAGGGCATGTGAAGCGTCTGGGGTAAACCATGGAAAGCTGTGTAGGTATGTATATTTGCGTGTGTGGACGTATGTATATACATGTGTATGGGGGTGGGTTGGGCCATTTCTTTCGTCTGTTTCCTTGTGCTACCTCGCAAACGCGGGAGACAGCGACAAAGTATAATAAATAATAAAAAAAAAAGATGTTTTGGAAGGAGGTAAATAAATTGCATAAGACAAGGGAGCAAATGGGAACTTCAGTGAAGGGGGCTAATGGGGAGGTGATAACAAGTAGTGGTGATGTGAGAAGGAGATGGAGTGAGTATTTTGAAGGTTTGTTGAATGTGTTTGATGATAAAGTGGCAGATATAGGGTGTTTTGCTTGAGGTGGTGTGCAAAGTGAGTGGGTTAGGGAAAATGATTTGGTAAACAGAGAAGAGGTAGTAAAAGCTATGCAGAAGATGAAAGCCAGCAAGGCAGCGGGTTTGGATGGTATTGCAGTGGAATTTATTAAAAAAGGTGGTGACTGTATTGTTGATGGTCTCCCGCATTAGCGAGGTAGCACAAGGAAACAGATGAAAGAATGGCCCAACCCACCCACATACACATGTATATATATACACGTCCACATATGCACCTATACATCTCAACGTATACATATATATACACAGACACAGACATATACAAATATGCACATGTACATAATTCATACTGTCTGCCCTTATTCATTCCCTTCGCCATCCCGCCACGTAATGAAATACCAACCCTCTCACCCCGCATATGCATGAGGCAGCGCTAGGAAAAGACAACAAAGGCCCCATTCGTTCATACTCAGTCTCTAGGTGTCCTGTATATGCACTGAAACCACAGCTCCCTTTCGACATCCAGGCCCCACAGAACTTCCAATGGTCTACTCCAGACGCTTCACATGCCCTAGTTCAATCCATTAACAGCATGTCGAACCAGGTGTACCACATAGTTCCAATTCACTCTATTCCTTGCACGCCTTTCCCCTCATGCATGTTCAGGCCCCGATCACTAAAAATTTTTTTCACTCCATCTTTCCACCTCCAATTGGGTCTCCCATTTCTCCTCGTTCCCTCCACCTCTGACACATATATCCTCTTGATCAATCTTTCCTCACTCATTCTCTCCATGTGACCAAACCATTTCAAAACACCCTCTTCTGCTCTCTTAACCATATTCTTTTTATTACCACACACCTCTCTTACCCTTTCATTACTTACTTGATCAAACCACCTCACACCACATATTGTCCTCAAACATCTCATTTCCAGCACATCCACCCTACTCTGACCAGCTCTATCTATAGCCCATGCCTCACAACCATATAACATTGTTGGAACCACTATTCCTTCAAACATACCCATTTTTGCTTTCCGAGATAACGCTTTCGACTTCCACACATTCTTCAACACTCCCAGAACTTTTGCCCCCTCCCCCACCCTATGATTCACTTCTGCTTCCTTGGTACCATCCATTGCCAAATCCACTCCCAGATATCTAAAACACTTTACTTCCTCCAGTTTTCCTCCATTCAAACTTACCTCCATTTGACTTGTCCCTCAACCCTACTGTACCTAATAACCTTGCTCTTATTCACATTTACTCTCAGCTTTCTTCTTTCACACACTTTACCAAACTCAGTCACCAGTTTCTGCAGTTTCTCACATGAATCATCCACCAGCGCTGTATCATCAGCGAACAACAACTGACTCACTTCCCAAGCTCTCTCATCCACAACAGACTGCATACTTGCCCCTCTTTCAAAAACTCTTGCATTCACCTCCTTAACAACCCCATCCATAAACAAATTAAACAACCATGGAGACATCACACACCCCTGCCGCAACCCAACATTCACTGAGAACCAATCACTTTCCTCTATTCCTACACGTACACATGCCTTACATCCTCAATAAAAGCTTTTCACTGCTTCTAACAACTTACCTCCCACACCATATATTCTTAATACCTTCCACAGAGCATCTCTATCAACTCTATCATATGCCTTCTCCAGATCCATAAATGCTACATACAAATCCATTTGCTTTTCTCAGCATTTCTCACACACATTCTTCAAAAAAAACACCTGATCCACACATCCTCTTCCATTTCTCAAACCACACTGCTCTTCCCCAATCTGGTGCTCTGTACATGCCTTCACCCTCTAAATGAATACCCTCCCATGGAATTTACCAGGAATACTCAACAAACTTATACCTCTGTAATTTGAGCACTCACTTTTATCCCCGTTGCCTTTGTACAATGGCACTATGCACGCATTCTGCCAATCCTCAGGCACTTCACCATGAGTCATATATACACTGAATAACCTTACCAACCAGTCAACAATACAGTCACCCCCTTTTTAAATTAATTCCACTGCAATACCATCCAAACCCGCTGCCTTGCCAGCTTTCATCTTCCGCAAAGCTTTGACTACCTCTTCTCTGTTTACAAAATCATTCTCCCTAACCCTCTCACTTTGCACACCACCTCAACCAAAACGCCCTATATCTGCCACTCATCATCAAACACATTCAACAAACCTTCAAAATACTCACTCCATCTCCTTCTCACATCACCATCACTTTTTATCACCTCCCCATTAGCCCCCTTCACTGAAGTTCCCATTTGTTCTCTTGTCTTACGCACTTTATTTACCTCCTTCCAAAACATCTTTTTATTCTCCCTAAAATTTAATGATACTCTATCACCCCAACTCTCATTTGTCCTCTTTTTCACTGCTTGCACCTTTCTCTTGACCTCCTGCCTCTTTGTTTTATACATCTCCCAGTCATTTGCATTATTTCCCTGCAAAAATCATCCAAATGCCTCTTCTCTTCTCTTTCACTAATAATCTTACTTCTTCATCCCACCACTCACTACCCTTTTTAGTCTGCTTTCTACCCACACTATATTTTCTAAGTCTTCTCACAAAGCATTCCGTGGTTTTTTTTTTTTTTTTGGCATTTCTGATGATTTTGGAAGTTGCTATCTGAGTGGTTGCTGCTTCTCAAATGTTCTCAGCAGTCTCTTATATTAGGTTGACAGTGATGTGGAGTGGAGATGATACCAATGAATGAAGTCTGAGCTTCTGATGAACTTCCAATGAAGTAATGCTTTTTGGTGATGAGCATTTGGTACTGTTGGATCCAGCGTTGGGGTTAATGACACCAGTTTGCATTATGATTTGGGAGATGATGACTGGGCTTTCATCTCCTAGTAATGAATGTGTGGTGTGGTGAAAAGAGAAGAGGTAGTGAAAGTCTTACAACAAATGAAAAATGCAACAATGTGACTGGAGTGAATGGTATTTCATTTGAATTTCTATAAGAATGGAGGTGACTGTTTTGTTGACCGGTTAGTTACGATTTTCAGTGGGTTCATGGATTATGATGAGGTGCCTAAGGATTAGCAGAAGGTGAGCAGTCAAATTACAGAGGTATTAGTTTGATGAGGGTACCTGCTATGCTGTATGGATGACTGGTTAAGGTAGTGACATGCAAAGAGCAGCAGATCAGGGAGAAACAATGTGGTTTCAGGAGAGGTAGTGGATGTTTGGGTCAGGTGCTTGCTTGAAGAATGTGAAAGAAATACTTAGTACAACAGAGGGACATGTAAGTGGCATACATGGATCTAGAGAAAGTAAATGATAGGGTCAACACACTTGCTTTGAGGAAAGTGTTAGGAATATATGGTGTGCAAGGAAAGCTATCAGAGACAATAAGGAGTTTATGAGTGTATGGCATGTGTGCAAGTAGGTAGAAAGGAGGGTGACTGGCTCCTGGTGAAGGTGGGTCTGCAGCTGGGTTGTGTGATGTCACCATGGCTTTTTTTAAACTGGTACATGAATGAGGTGGTGAGGGAGGTAAATGCAAGGGTCTTTGCAAGAAGGTCAGGTATGCAATCTGGAGCTGAGGGGGCCTGGAAAGTCAGGCAGTTGTTGTCTGCTGATGCCATAGCACTGCTGGCAGATTTGAGAGACAATCTATAGAAGTTGGTGCTTGAAACAGAGTGTGACAGGAGGAAAATGAGCATTAGTGTGAATAACAGCAAGGTTCTTTGGTCTAGCTGTGCTAAGAGACAGGTTAGTTGTGGTGTCAGTTTGAATGGAAAAAACTTGGAGGAGTAAGCGGGGTGCTTAAATTCCCTAGGGTGGACATGGCAGGAAATGAAACAATGGCAGATGTGGTGACTCATCCGGTGGATGGGTGAGAAAGGTGAAGGTTCAGGGAGCACTGAGGAATGTGTGGAAAGAAAGGGTGTTATCTGGGAGGGTGAAAATGGGTATGCTTGAAAGGATAGTAGTCCAAACAAAGCTCTATGGATACAAGACATGGACTACAGATGAGAATGTACAGATTAGAGTTAATGTTTGGAAAATGAAATGTCTGAGGACAATACATGAAGTGAGGAGGGCTCCTTGAGTAATGAGAGGTAATGAGATATGTGGTAATAGCACAGCCGGACACATGGAGAGAATGAGTGAAGTGAGGTGAAAAACATATATTTGTGAGATAGAGGGGACTAGAAGAAGAAAATATCGGGGATAGGAATTGGGAGCCAATAATATTTTGAGTGCTCTGGGCCTGAACATACAAGAGGGTGAAACAAGTGCATGGGACAGTAAATTGGAGCAATGTGGAATAAAGGGGGCAACATGCTGTCAACAGACTGAACCACAGTATATAAAGCAGCTAAAGAAACTACAAAGAGGTCTGTAAGGCCTGGTTATGAATAGGGAGCTGTGATTTCCATGCTTTACACATGACAGCAGGAAAACAGAGGCCTTTTCTTCATTTGTTCCTGACATTACCTCAGCAATACTGGAAATGGCCAATAAGTGTGGGGATATAAAGGCACCATTTTATCTTATAATATCGAAGGATGATAAATTCTATAGAAAAAGCAGTCAAAGTTCCTTCAAGAAACAACTTTTAATAAATAAATTATTAGAAAAAGCTGACTTACTTTTGTTTGTTCTCCTTATCTCTTGATCTTGATCGTGAAGAAGAAGAAGATGAAGAAGAAGATGAGGAACGTGAAGATGAACTACTACTAGATGAGCTGTCTGAACTGGCTGATGACCCTGATGAGCTTCTTGATGAACTGTAATACAAGTGACATAACAATCACCATCTCCATTTACAAGTTGAAGGACTTATCAAATACCCTTACTATTCTATCTATACAGATGCTCCGACTTATGATGGTTTGACTTACGATTTTTTGACTTTACTATGGTGCACTATTCAACACTATTATAAATAAGGCTTAGTCTTAGATGATTTTCTCCAACTATAGGATAATGCAAGTGTTCTGAGAATGTTTAAGGTAGGCTAGGCTAAGCCATGATGTTTAGTAGATGTGATGTACAGTATTAAATGTATCATCAACTTACGATGGGTTTATTGGAACATAACCCAATTGTAAGTTGGGAAGCATGAGTATCTCTTACACCCACATCAAAATAGTCTCTACTTATCCTTGTCCTTACATGCCTCCGTCATATTCTTTCACCATTTCTCCACCTCCGATATTCTACCACTCTATTTACCCATGTCACAGGTGGTCTTCCTCTCACACCAAACACTTTCATTGCACTAGCACACACTTTCCTTGTAAACTTACCATCTTGCATTCTTACCACATGCCCAAACCACCTCACAGTGATATGTGTCACCCACTCTGCCATTCCAAACTTCATTCCCTTTGCATTCTCTGCCATAACAAATCTCTCATACACCACAAGGAGAGACTGAGTACGAAATGGAAAAAGGTGAGAACAAAGGACGTAAGGGGAGTGGGGGAGGAAAGGAATGTATTTAGGGAAGCAGTGATGGCTTGTGCAAAAGATGCTTATGGCATGAGAAGCGTGGGAGGTGGGCAAATTAGAAAGCGTAGTGAGTGGTGGGATGATGAAGTAAGATTATTAGTGAAAGAGAAGAGGCATTTGGAAGAAAGAGGCAGGAGATCAAGAGAAAGGTGCAAGAGGTGAAAAAGAGGACAAATGAGAGTTGGGGTGAGAGAGTATCATTAAATTTTTGGGAGGATAAAAAGATGTTTTGGAAGGAGGTAAATAAAGTGCGTAAGACAAGGGAGCAAATGGGAACTTCAGTAAAGGGGGTTAATGGGGAGGTGATAACAAGTAGTGGTGATGTGAGGAGATGGAGTGAGTACTTTGAAGGTTTGGTGAATGTGTTTGATGATAGAGTGGCAGATATAGGGTGTTTTGGTCGAGGTGGTGTGCAAAGTGAGAGGGTTAGGGAGAATGATTTGGTAAACAGAGAAGAGGTAGTCAAAGCTATGCGGAAGATGAAAGCCAGCAAGGCAGCAGGTATGGATGGTATTGCAGTGGAATTTATTGAAAAAGGGGGTGACTGTATTGTTGACTGGTTGGTAAGGTTATTCAATATATGTATGACTCATGGTGAGGTGCCTGAGGATTGGCGGAATGCTTGCATAGTGCCATTATACAAAGGCAAAGGGGATAAGAGTGAGTGCTCAAATTACAGAGTAATTTGAGTAAAGCTTGTTGAGTATTCCTGGGAAATTATATGGAAGGGTACTGATTGAGAGGGTAAAGGCATGTACAGAGCATCAGATTGGGGAAGAGCAGTGTGGTTTCAGAAGTGGTAGAGGATATGTGAATCAGGTGTTTGCTTTGAAATTTCTTTTTTTTTTTTTTTTTTGCTTTGTCGCTGTCTCCCGCGTTTGCGAGGTAGCGCAAGGAAACAGACGAAAGAAATGGCCCAACCCACCCCCATACACATGTATATACATACGTCCACACACGCAAATATACATACCTACACAGCTTTCCATGGTTTACCCCAGACGCTTCATATGCCTTGATTCAATCCACTGACAGCACGTCAACCCCGGTATACCACATCGATCCAATTCACTCTATTCCTTGCCCTCCTTTCACCCTCCTGCATGTTCAGGCCCCGATCACACAAAATCTTTTTCACTCCATCTTTCCACCTCCAATTTGGTCTCCCTCTTCTCCTCGTTCCCTCCACCTCCGACACATATATCCTCTTGGTCAATCTTTCCTCACTCATTCTCTCCATGTGACCAAACCATTTCAAAACACCCTCTTCTGCTCTCTCAACCACGCTCTTTTTATTTCCACACATCTCTCTTACCCCTACGTTACTTACTCGATCAAACCACCTCAACACCACACATTGTCCTCAAACATCTCATTTCCAGCACATCCATCCTCCTGCACACTACTCTATCCATAGTCCACGCCTCGCAACCATACAACATTGTTGGAACCACTATTCCTTCAAACATACCCATTTTTGCTTTCCAAGATAGTGTTCTCGACTTCCACACATTCTTCAAGGCTCCCAGAATTTTCGCCCCCTCCCCCACCCTATGATCCACTTCCGCTTCCATGTTTCCATCCGCTGCCAGATCCACTCCCAGATATCTAAAACACTTCACTTCCTCCAGTTTTTCTCCATTCAAACTCACCTCCCAGTTGACTTGACCCTCAACCCTACTGTACCTAATAACCTTGCTCTTATTCACATTTACTCTTAACTTTCTTCTTTCACACACTTTACCAAACTCAGTCACCAGCTTCTGCAGTTTCTCACATGAATCAGCCACCAGCGCTGTATCATCAGCGAACAACAACTGACTCACTTCCCAAGCTCTCTCATCCCCAACAGACTTCATACTTGCCCCTCTTTCCAAAACTCTTGCATTCACCTCCCTAACAACCCCATCCATAAACAAATTAAACAACCATGGAGACATCACACACCCCTGTCGCAAACCTACATTCACTGAGAACCAATCACTTTCCTCTCTTCCTACACGTACACATGCCTTACATCCTCGATAAAAACTTTTCACTGCTTCTAACAACTTGCCTCCCACACCATATATTCTTAATACCTTCCACAGAGCATCTCTATCAACTCTATCATATGCCTTCTCCAGATCCATAAATGCTACATACAAATCCATTTGCTTTTCTAAGTATTTCTCACATACATTCTTCAAAGCAAACACCTGATCCACACATCCTCTACCACTTCTGAAACCACAATGCTCTTCCCCAATCTGATGCTCTGTACATGCCTTCACCCTCTCAATCAATACCCTCCCATATAATTTGCCAGGAATACTCAAGAAACTTATACCTCTGTAATTTGAGCACTCACTCTTATCCCCTTTGCCTTTGTACAATGGCACTATGCACGCATTCTGCCAATCCTCAGGCACCTCACCATGAGTCATACATACATTAAATAACCTTACCAACCAGTCAACAATACAGTCACCCCCTTTTTTAATAAATTCCACTGCAATACCATCCAAACCTGCTGCCTTGCCGGCTTTCATCTTCCGCAAAGCTTTTACTACCTCTTCTCTGTTTACCAAATCATTTTCCATAACCCTCGCACTTTGCACACCACCTCGACCAAAACACCCTATATCTGCCACTCTATCATCAAACACATTCAACAAACCTTCAAAATACTCACTCCATCTCCTTCTCACATCACCACTACTTGTTATCACCTCCCCATTTGCGCCCTTCACTGAAGTTCCCATTTGCTCCCTTGTCTTACGCACTATATTTACCTCCTTCCAGAACATCTTTTTATTCTCCCTAAAATTTAATGATACTCTCTCACCCCAACTCTCATTTGCCCTTTTTTTCACCTCTTGCACCTTTCTCTTGACCTCCTGTCTCTTTCTTTTATACGTCTCCCACTCAATTTCATTTTTTCCCTGCAAAAATCGTCCAAATGCCTCTCTCTTCTCTTTCACTAATACTCTTACTTCTTCATCCCACCACTCACTACCCTTTCTAATCAACCCACCTCCCACTCTTCTCATGCCACAAGCATCTTTTGCGCAATCCATCACTGATTCCCTAAATACATCCCATTCCTCCCCCACTCCCCTTACTTCCATTGTTCTCACCTTTTTCCATTCTGTACTCAGTCTCTCCTGGTACTTCCTCACACAAGTCTCCTTCCCAAGCTCACTTACTCTCACCACCCTCTTCACCCCAACATTCACTCTTCTTTTCTGGAAACCCATACAAATCTTCACCTTAGCCTCCACAAGATAATGATCAGACATCCCTCCAGTTGCACCTCTCAGCACATTAACATCCAAAAGTCTCTCTTTCACGCGCCTGTCAATGAACACGTAATCCAATAACACTCTCTGGCCATCTCTCCTACTTACATAAGTATACTTATGTATATCTCGCTTTTTAAACCAGGTATTCCCATCATCAGTCCTTTTTCAGCACATAAATCTACAAGCTCTTCACCATTTCCATTTACAACACTGAACACCCCATGTATACCAATTATTCCCTCAACTGCCACATTACTCACCTTTGCATTCAAATCACCCAACACTATAACCCGGTCTCGTGCATCAAAACCACTAACACACTCATTCAGCTGCTCCCAAAACACTTGCCTCTCATGATCTTTCTTCTCATGCCCAGGTGCATATGCACCAATAATCACCCATCTCTCTCCATCAACTTTCAGTTTTACCCATATTAATCGAGAATTTACTTTCTTACATTCTATCACATACTTCCACAACTCCTGTTTCAGGAGTACTGCTACTCCTTCCCTTGCTCTTGTCCTCTCACTAACCCCTGACTTTACTCCCAAGACATTCCCAAACCACTCTTCCCCTTTACCCTTGAGCTTCGTTTCACTCAGAGCCAAAACATCCAGGTTCCTTTCCTCAAACATACTACCTATCTCTCCTTTTTTCACATCTTGGTTACATCCACACACATTTAGGCACCCCAATCTGAGCCTTCGAGGAGGATGAGCACTCCCCGCGTGACTCCTTCTTCTGTTTCCCATTTTAGAAAGTTAAAAAAAAAAAAAAAATACAAGGAGGGGAGGATTTCTGGCCCCCCGCTCCCGTCCCCTCTAGTCGCTTTCTACGACACGCGAGGAATGCGTGGGAAGTATTCTTTCACCCCTATCCCCAGGGATAATATACATATATATATACACATACACACACATACACACACACACACACACACACACACACATACATATATATACATGTGAAAGATGTAAGAAACAATTTAGAAAACTGAAACTTCTAGCTTGAAATGAAATGAAAAAATGAATGTCACATAATGTAGGTGAGAAATACTTAGAAAAGCAAATGGATTTGTATGTAGCATTCATGGATCTGGAGAAGGCATATGAGAGAGTTGATAGAGATGCTCTGTGGAAGGTATTAAGAATATATGGTGTGGGAGGTAAGTTGTTAGAAGCAGTGAAAAGTTTTTATCGAGGATGTAAGGCATGTGTACATATAGGAAGAGAGGAAAGTGATTGGTTCTGAGTGAATGTTGGTTTGCGGCAGGGTTGTGAGATGTCTCCATGGTTGTTTAATTTGTTTATGGATGGGGTTGTTAGGGAGGTGAATGCAAGAGTTTTGGAAAGAGGGGCAAGCATGCAGTCTGTTGTGGATGAGAGAGTTTGTTCGCTGATGATACAGCGCTGGTGGCTGATTCGTGGTGAGAAACTGCAGAAGCTGGTGACTGAGTTTGGTAAAGTGTGTGAAAGAAGATAGCTGAGAGTAAATGTGAATAAGAGCAAGGTTATTAGGTACAGTAGGGTTGAGGGACAAGTAAATTGGGAGGTAAGTTTGAATGGAGAAAAACTGGAGGAAGTGAAGTGTTTTAGATATCTGGGAGTGGATTTGGCAGCGGATGGAACCAAAGAAGCGGTAGTGAATCATAGGGTGGGGGAGGGGTCGAAAGTTCTGTTAGCGTTGACAAATGTGTGGAAGTCGAGAATGTTATCTTGGAAAGCAAAATTGGGTATGTTTGAAGGAATAGTGGTCCCAACAATGTTATATGGTTGTGAAGTGTGGGCTATAGATAGAGTTGTGCGGAGGAGGGTGGATGTGCTGGAAATGAGATGTCTGAGGACAATATGTGGTGTGAGGTGGTTTCATCGAGTAAGTAATGATAGGGTAAGAGAGATGTGTGGTAATAAAAAGAGTTCGGTTGAGAGAGCAGAAGAGGGTGTTTTGAAATGGTTTGGTCACATGGAGAGAATGAGTGAGGAATGACTGACAAAGAGAATAAATGTGTCAGGGGTGGAGGGAATGTGGAGAAGTGGGAGACCAAATTGGAGGTGGAAGGATGGAGTGAAAAAGATTTTGAGTGATCGGGGCCTGAGCATGTAGGAAGGTGAAAGGCGTGCAAGGAATAGAGTGAATTGGAACGATGTGGTATACCGGGGTCAACATGCTGTCAATGGATTGAACCAGGGCATGTGAAGCGTCTGGGGTAAAGCATGGAAAGTTTTGTGGGGCCTGGATGTGGAAAGGGAGCTGTGGTTTCAGCGCATTATACATGATGGCTAGAGACTGAGTGTGAACGAATGTGGCCTTTGTTGTCTTTTCCTAGCGCTACCTTGACACATGCAGGGGGAAAGAGTTTTCATTTCATGTGTGGTGGGGTGGCGATGGGAATGAATAAGGGCAGACAGTATGAATTATGTACAAGTGTATATATGTATATGTCTGTGTGTGTATATATATATATATATATATATATATATATATATATATATATATATATATATATATATATATATATATGTATATGTTGAGATGTATAGATATGTATATGTGCTGTGTGTGGACGTGTATGTATATACATGTGTATGTTGGTGGGTTGGGCCATTTTTTCGTCTGTTTCCTTGCGCTACCTCGCTAACGCGGGAGACAGCAACAAAGTATAATAAAATAATAAAATAAAAAATATAAGTAAATAAATACATACATACATTTATTCATTTATCCAACTATTATACATAATCACTGTTTCCCACATCAGCGAGGTAGTGCCAGGAAACAGAACAAGAATGGACCATCCACTCATATACACACATATATACACAATCATCGATCGCCCACATACGCACACATACATACATATACATATCAACATATATATACACAGACACTACTTGCATACACATGTGCATATCCATACGTGCATGCCATTATCCATTCCTGTCACTACCCCGCTCCACAGAAAACAGTAGTGCTATCCCTACTTTGGCAAAGCAGCGTCAGAAATACAGACAAAAAGGGCCATATTCATTAAAACTCAGTCTCTAGCTTCAAGTGTAATAAACAATTGGCTCACTGTTTGGCATGTTTCATGTATTGCCATTTCTTCATAGTCACCATTTTTCTTCCTGCAAATTCCTCATGAATAAAATTTAAGAAGGTGTTACTACAGCTACACCCTGCAGTCAACAGAAAATATCTTAGGTGTTGCTGTCACATCCCATAGTAAAGGGGTTAATTAATGAAACTTTCCCTGATACCAGTAACTCTTACTACTGCCTTAACTAAAATCAATATTTTAAATATAAAGCTCTGTATCATGCTCTGTAAATGTTATTGTATCCTCTACAGTGATTCTGTTCCGCAGTGCTGTGTAGTGTACACAGCAGTGCAGAACAAAATCACATACTCTTCAAAGCTAAAGTAATATGGAGTAAAACTGAATTACCAGTTTTCAAAAGTTCTGTTGATTTCAATCAAGGTACTGTTTCACTTAATTTTGACCTATATGTTTTCCTTGACCATAAAAACTATCCCCTATCATTTATTCATTGTTATCAAACAGATTAAAGAAAAGCTGAAAATCACACTCATTCGTTTACATCACTTATACTAAATTCACCCTCCTTTAATAAGCATTTCTTCCAAATTCATGAATCACTTTCTATGGTACCCCACAACATGAACTTTACTTATTTCACAATGTTACAACATTCATCAATCACTTTCATGAGTGCAGGTAATAGGTAGCAGATGGAAGGCAACCAACAACCAGGGAGGTATATTACCACTACTAACCGCCTGGGTTTTGGGAGGGGTAGTGACAGCTGCTTTGTGAGCCAAGACTTCAGTGGTTGCCAAGTTGCACTCCTATGCCCAGGTAGCTCTCTTTCTCTCTGCCTCATCCACACGTGGACTACTGGCATTCTGTCCACTAACATGTAATCTTTCCTTGTCATACACAACACTTGACTCACACGGCTCATTCCTTGTAACTAGATTTTCCTGCTGTAAGAACTATGCGCAAGCCCTGCCTTTTGGCAAAATGGCAGGAACAGTAGAGAGAAGTAGTAGATAGGAACATTAGGCATCAGCTTTAGGAAGAAAGAAAACATTACGAAGTAGTAGGGAGGAGCATTAGGTAGTAGTAATAGGAAGGGAAATTAGGAGGTAGGAGCCACTGCAAACACTGCACTAGACTTGCCCTCTGCCAATGGCAGTTAAGAGTAAGGCACTAAAGCCTAAGAAGCAGCAATGGAGTTCAATAGTTATGGAGATTCTACCCCTGGCCAACTCAATGAGGGAGTTCCATTTGGAACAGGTGTCAGAGATATATAGAGATAACAGACTTTCATGAGACAATACTAGTTTTCTGTGAATCCCATATAAGCATACTTACCTCCTACTTGAACTGCTATCACTACTTGAAGACTTCTTTCGTGGCTTCTTTTCCTTGTCACGAGACTTCCTCTCTTTTTCAGTCCCGCTGGAGGAAGCTGAACGACTGCGACTTCTACTTAGAACCCTGAAACGCACAATGATTCATTAATCTAGCGCAAACTATGGAGTTGACTGGGTTTCCATAAACATCAAATACCACCATATTCCACACAATAAATGTCATAATGAAACTATATACATACCTTTAGTAGCAATGGAGACATGTGGAACAAGGATGTATATATATAAGACTTGTAGCATGTGTGGTTCATGCTAATACAAAAAGAAGTAAGTGCTGCCTAGTAAAGCATGTTGACACTAGATCAAAAGGCACTTACTGTAATCTTAGTAATATGCTCCCACTAAAAAGAAATACAAACGAATTCAAACAACAACTGACCACTAGGTCCTAACAAGGGTGTTCAAGAATGTGGAGATCAGAAACTCAGGTTAGCATAGTAAGAGTTGAAAGATATATTTCATTTAATATCATATTGAGAGATATACATTTTATTTTATTTATCTATTTTGCTTTGTTGCTGTCTCCCGCGTTTGCGAAGTAGCGCAAGGAAACAGACGAAAGAAATGGCCCAACCCACCCCCATACACATGTATATACATACACATCCCCACACGCAAATATTCATACCCATACATCTCAATGTACACATATATATACACACATATACATATATACACATGCACACAATTCACACTGTCTGCCTTTATTCATTCCCATCGCTACCTCGCCACACATGGAATAACATCCCCCTCCCCCTCATGTGTGCGAGGTAGCGCTAGGAAAAGACAACAAAGGCCCCATTCGTTCACACTCAGTCTCCAGCTGTCATGCAATAATGCCCGAAGCCATAGCTCTCTTTCCACATCCAGGCCCCACAGAACTTTCCATGGTTCACCCCAGATGCTTCACATGCCCTGATTCAATCCACTGACAGCACGTCGACCCCGGTATACCACATCGATCCAATTCACTCTATTCCTTGCCCGCCTTTCACCCTCCTGCATTTTCAGGCCCCGATCACTCAAAATCTTTTTCACTCCATCTTTCCACATCCAATTTGGTCTCCGTCTCCCACTTCTCCTCGTTCCCTCCACCTCCGACACATATCCTCTTGGTCAATCTTTCCTCACTCATTCTCTCCATGTGCCCAAACCATTTCAAAACACCCTCTTCTGCTCTCTCAACCACGCTCTTCTTATTTCCACACATCTCTCTTACCCTTACGTTACTTACTCAATCAAACCACCTCACACCACATATTGTCCTCAAACATCTCATTTCCAGCACATCCACCCTCCTGTGCACTACTCTATCCATAGCCCACGCCTCGCAACCATACAACATTGTTGGAACCACTATTCCTTCAAACATACCCATTTTTGCTTTCCGAGATAATGTTCTCGACTTCCACACATTCTTCAAGGCTCCCAGGATTTTCGCCCCCTCCCCCACCCTATGATTCACTTCCGCTTCCATGGTTCCATCCCCTGCCAGATCCACTCCCAGATATCTAAAACACTTTACTTCCTCCAGTTTTTCTCCATTCAAACTTACCTCCCAATTGACTTGATCCTCAACCCTACTGTACCTAATAACCTTGCTCTTATTCACATTTACTCTTAACTGTCTTCTTTCACACACTTTACCAAACTCAGTCACCAGCTTCTGCAGTTTCTCACATGAATACAAGCCACTGTTTCATATAGTCATTTGCAGATGAAATAGAATATTTATGGGAGTGGATTTCGCAGCGGATGGAGCCATGGAAGCAGAAGTGAATCATAGGGTGGGGGAGGGGGCAAAAGTTCTGGGAGCATTGAAGAATGTGTGGAAGTCAAGAACATTATCTCGGTAAGCAAAAATGGGTATGTTTGAAGGAATAGTGGTTCCAACAATGTTATATGGTTGCAAGGCGTGGGCTATAGATAGACATGTGCAGAGGAGGGTGGATGTGCTGGAAATGAGATGTTTGAGGACAATATGTGGTGTGAGATGGTTTGATAGAGTAAGTAATAATAGGGTAAGAGAGATGAGTAGTAATAAAAAGAGTGTGGTTGAGAGAGCAGAAGAGGGTGTTTTGAAATGGTTTGGTCACATGGAGAGAATGAGTGAGGAAAGACTGACAAAGAGGATATATGTGTCAGAGGTGGAGGGAACGAGAAGTGGGAGACCAAATTGGAGGTGGAAAGATGGAGTGAAAAAGATTTTGAGTGATCAGGGCCTGAACATGCAGGAGGGTGAAAGGCATGCAAGGAATAGAGTGAATTGGAACGATGTGGTATACCGAGGTCGACGTGCTGTCAATGGATTGAACCAGGGCATGTGAAGCATCTGGGGTAAACCATGGAAAGCTCTGTAGGGCCTGGATGTGGAAAGGGAGCTGTGGTTTCGGTGCATTATTACATGACAGCTAGAGACTGAGCATGAATGAATGTGGCCTTTGTTGTCTTTTCCTAGCACTACCTCGTGCACATGCGGGGGGAGGGGGTTGTTATTTCGATGGCGATGGGAATGGATATATATGGATGTATATATGTCTGTGTGTGTATATATATGTATAAGTTGAGATGTATAGGTATGTATATGTGCGTGTGTGGAAGTGTATGTGTATACATGTGTATGTGGGTGGGTTAGGCCATTCTTTCGTCTGTGTCCTTGCGGGTTGTGCATGTGGAGGAGGGTGGATGTGTTGGAAATTAAATATTTGAGGACAATATGTGGTGTGAGGTGGTTTGATTGAGTAAGTAATGAAAGAGTGAGAAATATTTATCTATTTATTTATTTTGCTTTGTCGCTGTCTCCCGTGTTTGCGAAGTAGCGCAAGGAAACAGACAAAAGAAATGGCCCAACCCACCCCCATACACATGTATATACATACACGTCCACACACGCAAATATATATACCCATACATCTCAATGTACACACATATATACACACACACAGACATACATATATACACATGCACACAATTCACACTGTCTGCCTTTATTCATTCCCATCGCCACCTCGCCACACATGGAATAACATCCCCCTCCCCCCTCATGTGTGCGAGGTAGCGCTAGGAAAAGACAACAAAAGCCCCATTCGTTCACACTCAGTCTCTAGCTGTCATGCAATAATGCCCGAAACCACAGCTCCCTTTCCACATCCAGGCCCCACACAACTTTCCATGGTTTACCCCAGACGCTTCACATGCCCTGATTCACTCCATTGACAGCACGTCGACCCCGGAATACCACATCGATCCAATTCACTCTATTCCTTGCCCGCCTTTCACCCTCCTCAATGTTCAGGCCCCGATCACTCAAAATCTTTTTCACTCCATCTTTCCACCTCCAATTTGGTCTCCGTCTCCCACTTCTCCTCGTTCCCTCCACCTCCGACACATATATCCTCTTGGTCAATCTTTCCTCACTCATTCTCTCCATGTGACCAAACCATTTCAAAACACCCTCTTCTGTTCTCTCAACCACGCTCTTTTTATTTCCACACATCTCTCCTACCCTTACATTACTTACTCGATCAAAACACCTCACACCACATAATGTCCTCAAACATCTCATTTCCAGCACATCCATCCTCCTGCGCACAACTCTATCCATAGCCCACGCCTCGCAACCATACAACATTGTTGGAACCACTATTCCTTCAACCATACCCATTTTTGCTTTCCAAGATAATGTTCTCGACTTCCACACATTCTTCAAGGCTCCCAGAATTTTCGCCCCCTCCCCCACCCTATGATTCACTTCTGCTTCCATGGTTCCATCCGCTGCCAGATCCACTCCCAGATATCTAAAACACTTTACTTCCTCGAGTTTTTCTCCATTCAAACTTAACTCTCAATTGACTTGACCTACAATCCTACTGTACCTAATAACCTTGCTCTTATTCACATTCACTCTTAACTGGGTTTTTAAGCACAGGGAATTTGTGGGGTAAAAACAATGAAAATAATGGACAGATTTAGTGATGCATTCATAATACTTTTGATGAAATCTTGCAAATGATTAACAAACATCCTCATAGCATGCTGAAGATGGGTGCCCAATAACATTCACCTGGCACTTATACAGACTCTGTAGAGTATTATACTGATAGTATTTCAGTATGGAAAGTGAATGATGCTGTAACAAAACAAGAAATCTTGCATGCAGAATTATATATCATCCTTTTATTACTTATACATTCCAGTAAATGCCACCACGCCTCATAAACAGCGAATCTAAGTTTGGTGAGTTTAGGTGTCTTCATGAATTTAAGGCATGAATTAGTGCTCATGAGATCTTCCCTGCACAGGCTCAGACTGTTGTCTCTTTAGACATCTGAAATTGCTGTTTACATTTCCAACCAAATGAAAGAGTATGGCAGAGAGAAGTGGAGTACAGTTTATTTTTTCATAAAAACACTTAATAATGAAAAGCAATTGTGAAAAAAGCCTAATCTTTGATTTCCATTTATTACAGTATTATAGCACTGTTATTTTACCCCACATTTTACCTTTCCAGCATGACCCTACCGTTAACACATAAATGTCGAAAGGTGATTTTGAAAGGTATTGAAACAAAATTCCAAACTCTTATATCATTCCTTACATTAGCGACAAAGAAATCATAAGTGAAAATGTAAGATATTGAACCTACAAGAGTGGTGTGTCTCTATTCTAGACTTTTACCACTAAGTTATTATCTTATCCCACATTTTCCCTTTCCCCCATATATCTTCATCATCAATCTTTCCTTTCTCAGTCTCTCCATATGTCCAAACCATTCCAACACACCCTCTTCTGCTCTCAACCACACTTTTTATTAGAACACATCATGAGAAGCAAGTGTTCTGGGAGCAGCTGAATGAGTGTGTTAGTGGTTTTGATGCACGAGACCGGGTTATAGTGATGTGTGATTTGAATGCAAAGGTGAGTAATGTGGCAGTTGAGGGAATAATTGGTATACATGGGGTGTTCAGTGTTGTAAATGGAAATGGTGAAGAGCTTGTAGATTTATGTGCTGAAAAAGGATTGGTGATTGGGAATACCTGGTTTAAAAAGCGAGATATCCATAAGTATACGTATGTAAGTAGGAGAGATGGCCAGAGAGCGTTATTGGATTATGTGTTGATTGACAGGAGTGCAAAAGAGAGACTTTTGGATGTTAATGTGCTGAGAGGTGCAACTGGAGGGATGTCTGATCATTATCTTGTGGAGGCGAAGGTGAAGATTTGTAGGGGTTTTCAGAAAGGAAGAGAGAATGTTGGGGTGAAGGGAGTAGTGAGAGTAAGTGAGCTCGGGAAGGAGACTTGTGTGAGGAAGTACCAGGAGAGACTGAGTACAGAATGGAAAAAGGTGAGAACAAAGGAGGTAAGGGGAGTGGGGGAGGAATGGGATGTATTTAGGGAAGCAGTGATGGCTTGTGCAAAAGATGCTTGTGGCATGAGAAGCGTGGGAGGTGGGTTGATTAGAAAAGGTAGTGAGTGGTGGGATGAAGAAGTAAGATTATTAGTGAAAGATAAGAGAGAGGCATTTGGACGATTTTTGCAGGGAAAAAATGCAAATGAGTGGGAGATGTATAAAAGAAAGAGGCAGGTCAAGAGAAAGGTGCAAGAGGTGAAAAAGTGGGCAAATGAGAGTTGGGGTGGGAGAGTATCATTAAATTTTAGGGAGAATAAAAAGATGTTTTGGAAGGAGGTAAATAAAGTGCGTAAGACAAGGGAGCAAATGGGAACTTCAGTGAAGGGGGCTAATGGGGAGGTGATAACAAGTAGTGGTGATGTGAGAAGGAGATGGAGTGAGTATTTTGAAGGTTTGTTGAATGTGTTTGATGATAGAGTGGCAGATATAGGGTGTTTTGGTCGAAGTGGTGTGCAAAGTGAGAGGGTTAGGGAAAATGATTTGGTAAACAGAGAAGAGGTAGTAAAAGCTTTGCGGAAGATGAAAGCTGGCAAGGCAGCAGGTCTGGATGGTACTGCAGTGGAATCTATTATAAAAGGAGGTGACTGTATTGTTGACTGGTTGGTAAGGTTATTTAATGTATGTATGATTCATGGTGAGGTGCCTGAGGATTGGCGGAATGCTTGCATAGTGCCATTGTACAAAGGCAAAGGGGATAAAAGTGAGTGCTCAAATTACAGAGGTATAAGTTTGTTGAGTATTCCTGGTAAATTCTATGGGAGGGTATTGATTGAGAGGGTGAAGGCATGTACAGAGCATCAGATTGGGGAAGAGCAGTGTGGTTTCAGAAGTGGTAGAGGATGTGTGGATCAGGTGTTTGCTTTGAAGAATGTATGTGAGAAATACTTAGAAAAGCAAATGGATTTGTATGTAGAATTTATGGATCTGGAGAAGGCATATGATAGAGTTGATAGAGATGCTCTGTGGAAGGTATTAAGAATATATGGTGTGGGAGGCAAGTTGTTAGAAGCAGTGAAAAGTTTTTATCGAGGATGTAAGGCATGTGTACAAGTAGGAAGATAGGAAAGTGATTGGTTCTCAGTGAATGTAGGTTTGCGGCAGGGGTGTGTGATGTCTCCATAGTTGTTTAATTTGTTTATGGATGGGGTTGTTAGGGAGGTGAATGCAAGAGTTTTGGAAAGAGGGGCAAGTATGAAGTCTGTTGGGGATGAGAGAGCTTGGGAAGTGAGTCAGTTGTTGTTTACTGATGATACAGCGCTGGTGGCTGATTCATGTGGAAAACTGCAGAAACTGGTGACTGAGTTTGGTAAAATGTGTGAAAGAAGAAAGTTAAGAGTAAATGTGAATAACAGCAAGGTTATTAGGTACAGTAGTGTTGAGGGTCAAGTCAATTGGGAGGTAAGTTTGAATGGAGAAAAACTGGAGGAAGTAAAGTGTTTTAGATATCTGGGAGTGGATGGAACCATGGAAGCGGAAGTGAATCATAGGGTGGGGGAGGGGGCAAAAATTCTGGGAGCCTTGAAGAATTTTTGGAAGCCGAGAACATTATCTCGGAAAGCAAAAATGGCTATGTTTGAAGGAATAGTGGTTCCAACAATGTTGTATGGTTGCGAGGCGTGGGCTATGGATAGAGTTGTGCGCAGGAGGGTGGATGTGCTGGAAATGAGATGTTTGAGGACAATATGTGGTGTGAGGTGGTTTGATTGAGTAAGTAATAATAGGGTAAAAGAGATGTGTGGAAATAAAAAGAAACTGGTTGAGAGAACAGAAGAGGGTGTTTTGAAATGGTTTGGTCACATGGAGAGGATGAGTAAGGAAAGATTGACCAAGAGGATATATGTGTCAGAGGTGGAGGGAACGAGGAGAAGTGGGAGACCAAATTGGAGGTGGTAAGATGGAGTGAAAAAGATTCTGAGTGATCGGGGCCTGAACATGCAGGAGGGTGAAAGGTGAGCAAGGAATAGAGTGAATTGGAACGATGTGGTATACCGGGGTCTATGTGCTGTCAATGGATTGAACCAGGGCATGTGAAGCGTTTGGGGTAAACCATGGAAAGTTCTGTGGGGCCTGGATGTGGAAAGGGAGCTGTATTTTCAGTGCATTATTACATGATAGTTAGAGACTGAGTGTGAACAAATGGGGCCTTTGTTGTCTTTTCCTAGCGCTACCTCGCACACATGAGGGGGGAGGGGATTGTTATTCCATGTGTGGCAAGGTGGCGATGGGAATAAATAAAGGCAGACAGTATGAATTATGTACATGTGTATATATGTATATGTCTGTGTGTGTATATATATGTGTGTACACTGAGATGTATAGGTATGTATATTTGCATGTGTGGACGTGTATGTATATACATGTGTATGTGGGTGGGTTGGGCCATTCTTTCGTCTGTTTCCTTGCGCTACCTCGCTAACGCGGGAGACAGCGACAAAGCAAAATAATAAAGAAAATAAAAATATACAAACATAAACATTTTTTTTTTTTTTTTTTTTTTTTTTTATACTTTGTCGCTGTCTCCCGCGTTTGCGAGGTAGCGCAAGGAAACAGACGAAAGAAATGGCCCAACCCCCCCCCCCCATACACATGTACATACACACGTCCACACACGCAAATATACATACCTACACAGCTTTCCATGGTTTACCCCAGACGCTTCACATGCCTTGCTTCAATCCACTGACAGCACGTCAACCCCTGTATACCACATGACTCCAATTCACTCTAATTCTTGCCCTCCTTTCACCCTCCTGCATGTTCAGGCCCCGATCACACAAAATCTTTTTCACTCCATCTTTCCACCTCCAATTTGGTCTCCCTCTTCTCCTCGTTCCCTCCACCTCCGACACATATATCCTCTTGGTCAATCTCTCCTCACTCATTCTCTCCATGTGCCCAAACCATTTCAAAACACCCTCTTCTGCTCTCTCAACCACGCTCTTTTTATTTCCACACATCTCTCTTACCCTTACGTTACTTACTCGATCAAACCACCTCACACCACACATTGTCCTCAAACATCTCATTTCCAGCACATCCATCCTCCTGCGCACATCTCTATCCATAGCCCACGCCTCGCAACCATACAGCATTGTTGGAACCACTATTCCCTCAAACATACCCATTTTTGCTTTCCGAGATAATGTTCTCGACTTCCACACATTTTTCAAGGCTCCCAAAATTTTCGCCCCCTCCCCCACCCTATGATCCACTTCCGCTTCCATGGTTCCATCCGCTGACAGATCCACTCCCAGATATCTAAAGCACTTCACTTCCTCCAGTTTTTCTCCATTCAAACTCACCTCTCTATTTTAATGCTTGTTGTCTTTTGGCATCCAATATTGGTTTCATCATCATAACCATTTCACTGCCTCGTGATTTGTTAGGTTTGAAAGGTGAGCAGCAAGTTTTCAGATATCTTTAGAGATGTAAGAGTTTGATCCTGTGTGGGACGGATCTCATGAGCATCAATTAGATCCCAAAATCTATACACACATCTGAACTCACCCAATGTATTTGTAAAATTCTGATTAAGACGGATTCAAGCTTTACAATGCTTGGCAGACTGAATGGGATGCATAAATAATTAAGGATTATATGCATTCCTAGACTTGTCTGGCAAGATCTCATACTATTATAGATTCATTCATGTGCTGACATACAGACTTCAAAAAGCTAATGAGAATCGAAACATGCACAGGAGAAAGTTTTTTATCTGCAGGACGGTCACATGGGGCCATTGGGACGTATAGGAATCTCTCCCACTCATTTATTATTTAAAGAATGTACCAGAAATGTATTATAATCTCAATTGTGGTATCATAAATGCTTTAACTTTACAAATTCCCTTTACTTCAAAGCCATTCATTAAATTAATGGAGTCAGGCAGTTCTAAACCAACTTCTATATCAACTATACACGATATAAGGAGTACATTAGTCTCAATTTTCTTTAATTCAATCTTCTCCAAAATGCACAATCATATTCTAAAATTCTACCAATACTGTCATACATAGGGCACCAAGCTGGGAACTGTAACTATGGTGATCCTGTACACATGTATTATCATACTTTGAGCACCAAGCTGATAACTGTATACATGGTGATCCTGTAAATAGATGTATTATCATACATGGGGCACCAAGCTGATAACTGTATACATGGTGATCCAGTACATGGTTGTATTATCATACATGGGGCACCAAGCTGAGAAATGTATACATGGTGATCCTGTATATGGATGCATTATCATACATAGGGCACCAAGATGAGAACTGTATACATGGTGATCCTGCACATAGATTTGTATTATCATACATGGAGCATCAAGCTGATAACTGTATACGTGGTGATATTGCACATAGACGTATTACCATACATGGGACACCAAGCTGAGAATTGTATACATGGTGAACTTGTACATGGTTGTATTATCATACATGGGGCAACAAGCTGAGAACTGTATACATGGTGATCCTGGACATGGTTGTATTATCATACATGGGGCACCAAGCTGATAACTGCATACATGGTGATTTTTTATATGGTTGTACCATCATACATGGGGCAACAAGCTGAGAACTGTATACATGGTGATCTTGTACATGGTTGTACTATCATACATGGGGCACCAAACTGATAACTGTATACATGGTGATCTTGTATATGGTTGTAACATCATAAATGGGGCACCAGGCTAAGAACTGTACACATGGTGATCTTGTACATGGTTGTATCATCATACATGGGACACCAAGCTGCAAACTGTATACATGGTGATCCTGTACATGGTTGTATCATCATAAATGGGGCACCAAGCTAATGACTGTATACATGGTGATCTTGTACATGGTTGTATTATCATACATGGGGCACCAAGCTGAGAACTGTATACATGGTGATCCTGTATATGGTTGTACTATCATACATAGGTCACCAAGCTGAGAACTGTATATATGGTGATCCTGTACATGGTTGTACTATCAGACATGGGGCACCAAGCTGAGAACTGTATATATGGTGATCTTGTACATGGTTGTACTATCATACATAGGTCACCAAGCTGAGAACTGTATATATGGTGATCTTGTACATGGTTGTACTATCATACATGGGGCACCAAGCTGAGAACTGTATATATGGTGATCTTGTACATGGTTGTATTATCATACATGGGGCACCAAGCTGAGAACTGTATATATGGTGATCTTGTACATGGTTGTACTATCATACATGGGTCACCAAGCTGAGAACTGTATATATGGTGATCTTGTACATGGTTGTACTATCATACATAGGTCACCAAGCTGAGAACTGTATATATGGTGATCTTGTACATGGTTGTACTATCATACATAGGTCACCAAGCTGAGAACTGTATATATGGTGATCTTGTACATGGTTGTACTATCATACATGGGGCACCAAGCTGAGAACTGTATATATGGTGATCTTGTATATGGTTGTATCATCATACATGGGGCACCAAGCTGAGAACTGTATACATGGTGATCTTGTACATGGTTGTACTATCATACATGGGGCACCAAGCTGAGAACTGTATACATGGTGATCTTGTACATGGTTGTACTATCATACATGGGGCACCAAGCTGAGAACTGTATATATGGTGATCTTGTACATGGTTGTACTATCATACATAGGTCACCAAGCTGAGAACTGTATATATGGTGATCTTGTACATGGTTGTACTATCATACATAGGTCAACAAGCTGAGAACTGTATATATGGTGATCTTGTACATGGTTGTACTATCATACATAGGCCACTAAACTGAGAACTGTATATATGGTGATCTTGTACATGGTTGTACTATCATACATGGGGCACCAAGCTGAGAACTGTATACATGGTGATCCTGTATATGGTTGTACTATCATACATAGGTCACCAAGCTGAGAACTGTATATATGGTGATCTTGTACATGGTTGTACTATCATACATAGGCCACTAAACTGAGAACTGTATATATGGTGATCTTGTACATGGTTGTATCATCATACATAGGTCACCAAGCTGAGAACTGTATATATGGTGATCTTGTACATGGTTGTACTATCATACATAGGCCACTAAACTGAGAACTTTATACATGGGTTACACAATTATCACAACTGATGGTTTCCAACGAGTTTACCAAGTACAGAAGTTACCATAATTTTGCTGAAATGATTCTTCTGACATTTCATGAATGACATTATTACACCGACAAACTACAATTGTTATGTTAACTTTCCCTTAAGTAAATGAAATGGTCAGTAGATGGCTTCATCCCTCATTGTCTTTGTGGCAGATTAAGCTGACTTGATCCAATATAGGATTACATCATTGGTTTAATTGCAAGTGTATCAACCTGACCCAAGTGAGGATTACATCATTGGTTTAATTGCAAGTGTATCAACCTGACCCAAGTGAGGATTACATCATTGGTTTAATTGCAAGTGTATCAACCTGACCCAAGTGAGGATTACATCATTGGTTTAATTGCAAGTGTATCAACTTGACCCAAGTGAGATTACATCATGGTTTAATTGACAAGTGTATCATTATTCTGACCCTAAGTGAGGATTTGACATCATTGGTTTAATGCAAGTGTATCAACCTGACCCAAGTGGAGGATTACTCATTGGTTTAACTGCAAGTGTATCAACTGACCCAAGTGAGGATTACATCACTGGTTTAATTGCAAGTGTATCAGACCTGACCCAAGTGAGGATTACATCATTGGTTTAATTGCAAGTGTATCAACATGACCCAAGTGAGGAATTACATCATTGGTTTAACTGCAAGTGTATCAACCTGACCCAAGTGAGGATTACATCATTGGTTTAATTGCAAGTGTATCAACCTGACCCAAGTGAGGATTACATCATTGGTTTAATTGCAAGTGTATCAACTTGACCCAAGTGAGGATTACATCATTGGTTTAATTGCAAGTGTATCAACCTGACCCAAGTGAGGATTACATCATTGGTTTAACTGCAAGTGTATCAACTTGACCCAAGTGAGGATTACATCACTGGTTTAATTGCAAGTGTATCAACCTGACCCAAGTGAGATTACATCATTGGTTTAATTGGCAAGTGTATCAACCTGACCCAAGTGAGGATTACATCATTGGTTTAATTGCAAGTGTATCAACTTGACCCAAGTGAGGATTACATCATTGGTGGTTAAATTTGCAAGTGTATCAACTTGACCCAAGTGAGGATTACATCACTGGTTTAATTGCAAGTGTATCAACCTGACCGAAGTGAGGATTACATCATTGGTTTAATTGCAAGTGTATCAACCTGACCTAAGTGAGGATTACATCATTGGTTTAATTGCAAGTGTATCAACCTGACCCAAGTGAGGATTACATCACTGGTTTAATTGCAAGTGTATCAACTTGACCCAAGTGAGGATTACATCACTGGTTTAATTGCAAGTGTATCAACTTGACCCAAGTGAGGATTACATCACTGGTTTAATTGCAAGTGTATCAACTTGACCCAAGTGAGGATTACATCACTGGTTTAATTGCAAGTGTATCAACTTGACCCAAGTGAGGATTACATCATTGGCTTAACTGCAAGTGTATCAACTTGACCCAAGTGAGGATTACATCATTGGTTTAATTGCAAGTGTATCAACCTGACCCAAGTGAGGATTACATCATTGGTTTAATTGCAAGTGTATCAACCTGACCCAAGTGAGGATTACATCTTTGCTTTAATTGCAAGTGTATCAACTTGACCCAAGTGAGGATTACATCATTGGTTTAATTGCAAGTGTATCAACTTGACCCAAGTGAGGATTACATCATTGGTTTAATTGCAAGTGTATCAACCTGACCCAAGTGAGGATTACATCTTTGCTTTAATTGCAAGTGTATCAACTTGACCCAAGTGAGGATTACATCATTGGTTTAATTGCAAGTGTATCAACTTGACCCAAGTGAGGATTACATCACTGGTTTAACTGCTACTGTATCAACTTATTCCCAGAGAAACAAAATACTTGAAGTGCTCAAACAGTCTCTGGAGTCAGGCGTAGTTCCTAAGCAATGGAGAACAGCAAATACTGTTCCCATCTTAATGAAAGGGGATAAATCCATTGCTTTTAATTATCATCCTGTCAGCTTGACATCATATTGTGGGGAAATTTCTCAAATCAATTATTGCAGACCAAAGCCGGGAACACTTGAAGAATCATCATCTCACTAGGGATTCTCAACATGGGTTTACATAAGGGAAGTCATATCACAGTAACCTTCTCTCCTTCTTTAATAAAGCATTTGTAACTGTTGATCAGGGTAAGTTATATACTTAAGTAAGGCTTTGGACAGAGTACCTCAAGAGCATCTGCTTAGAAAAATAGTGGCACATGGCATCTGGAGTAGTTTATTTAACTGGATTAGGATATGGCTCACTGACAGAAAACAGAGGGTATGCATCAATGGAGTTACATTGGACTGGGGTAATGTAGCCTAGTCGTGTTCCTCAGGAGTCAGTCTTGGGACCACTTTGGTTATATATATTAACAATTTGGATATGGAAACAACCAGCAACTTAAGTAAATTTGGCAATGATACAAAAACAGGGCCCATAATTGACTCAGATGAAAATTCATAGAATTTGCAAAGAGACTTAAACAGATTATCAGAATGGGCGCGTACATGGAAAATGGAATTCAGCGTAGATAAATGCACAACACTTAGTGTGGGTAAAGACAGGAACACTGATTACAAACTGGACAATTTACTATTGATAAAACAATGTGAAAGGGATTTATACTATACAGATGATATACATTGTTTAGAGAGAGTACAAAGGTGAATGACAAAAATGATCCCTGGAATTAGAGACTCACTCATGAAGAAAGGTTAAAAAGCCTGAATCTACACTCACCTAAGAGGAGGAGGGCCAGGGGGGGATATGACTGGGTGAAGGGCATAAAAGTAACATGAATAAAGTTCTTATGATGGTGCCACCGAAGAGGACAAGAAATAACAGATTTAAATTAAGAAAAAATATTCATGGCTGATGTGGGTAAATATTGGTCCCGGAAGATGGTAATGGAACAAGTTGACGGGTATAGTAGTGGAAGTACGTGAGGCTTTATAGGAAGGTTGGATGTATTTATGGGTTCAGGCCGTTGATTGTAGGGTGGACAGAACCTGCATGGGCCTCTAGCAGTGTTCCCACTTACGTTCTAAATAACACGAATTTTGATGACGTTGTTCTGTATAACATTAATTTCTAAGTGGGTAGAAAATAGTGTGGTGTTGAATCTTGGGGTCTGGAGATGATGATCTCCAGATAATAATTAAGTTTAGACAAACAAACTTTTGTTATTCATAGTCTACTTGACGATAAGATCTATTACTACAACAATACAACAGTCTACTTGACGATAAGATCTATTACTACAACAATACATCAGGAGAAACAATAATGCATTGAGGGCGGTTGTATTATCCAAGGTTTTACTACACATAGTAATGTCTGACTTATAATAATAATAATAATAATAATAAATTGTAGTTTTTTATGAAACAAGACACAAGGAATACATCAATATATGAGATATAACTTAATAATAATATTAAATTGTAGTTTATTATCATTATATAAGACCTAAGGATGACATCAATATATGAGGATATATAACTTAATATCAAATTGTAATTTATCATTATTATCTAAGACCTAAGGACGACATCAATATATGAGGATATATAACTTAATATCAAATTGTAGTTTATAATTAGTATGTAAGACCTAAGGATTACATCAATATATAAGGATATATAACTTACATCTTAGCTGCTTGTCTCCATACTAGTTTGTTTACAAACGTAGTTGATCACCACTTGATCAAGCGAGATCTAAACAACATTTATCATTAATATCAAAAATTATTCGAGTTATGGAACTGTATGAATAGTAATATAAAAGTTACCTTTACTGAATACCTATGTAGATTTAGATCATAACATCGCTAGTTTATACTTTGGTTTGACTCTTTATATTTTTATAGAAAACTATATAATTATCTGGTAAACTATCATAAAACTGTAACTACCGCAGCCCTTACACCTAAAATGATAACAAACAAAATGAAAACTACAAAACTGGATAAAACACAAGTTTGGACATGCACTTGGCAAAGTTATATTATATGGATAACGGTAATAGTGACTTATGAGGCCTGCTTCCCTGCAACAAATAAGATGAGCAGTTTTCTTGTCAGCTTAATATAATCGTGGAGGCTTCATCAATGTTTTCTTTCTTCTTGTCAGCTTAATATGATTCTCCATAAGAGTTACCTTTACAAACATCTGTGGAGCCTTCATCAATTTTTTCTCTATTTTTCTTATATCTTTAATTTGCATCCATCATGCACCGGGCATGTTTGGGTAGTGCATGTTGAAAACTATGATAATAATAATAATAATAATAATAATAATAATAATAATAATAATAATAATATATCTCATCATGAGAAGGCTCTTCAGTTCAGTATAATCAGTTCAATGATCATACTTTTCTCTCCACACATACAGTCTTGCAATTTCACACGAAGAAACATTATTTTTAGTCTTGATCTGTGACAATGACATCATATATATATATATATATATATATATATATATATATATATATATATATATATACATATATATATATATATATATTTTATCCCTGGGGATAAGGGATGAAGAATACTTCCCACGTATTCCCTGCGTGTCGTAGAAGGCGACTAAAAGGGAAGGGAGCGGGGGGCTGGAAATCCTTTTTTTTTTTTTTTTTTTTCCAAAGGAAGGAACAGAGAAGGGGGCTGAATGAGGATGCTTCCTCAGAGGCCCAGTCCTCTGTTCTTAACGCTGCCTCGCTGACGCGGGAAATAGCGGATAGTATGAAAGAAAAAGAATATATATATATATATATATATATATATATATATATATATATATATATATATATATATATATATATATATATATATATATATATATATGGCCTGCTATCAAGATGAAAGGTTTATCATTCAAGATAAATAGCGTGGAATGTACTGTGGTGAGAGTAAGCTCACACAGTGTCAGACTGTGTTCACCTGGTGACACAGCAGTGAGTATCAAGTCTTGGCACGTCACAATGTGTTATTAGTGTTATTCCATGAACTACCTCTTACCATGAGACAAGGAGCCGCTCTTACGGAGGTAACCTCAGTCCAGAGGTTACATGGGGCTTGATACTCGCCTACATCACCACCTATATACTGGACCCGCTTTACATGGGGCTTGATACTCGCCTACATCACCACCTATATACTGGACCCACTTTACATGGGGCTTGATACTCGCCTACATCACCACCTATATACTGGACCCACTTTACATGAGGCTTGATACTCGCCTACATCACCACCTATATACTGGACCCACTTTACATGGGGCTTGATACTCGCCTACATCACCACCTATATACTGGACCCACTTTACACGGGCTTGATACTCGCCTACATCACCACCTATATACTGGACCCACTTTACATGAGGCTTGATACTCGCCTACATCACCACCTATATACTGGACCCACTTTACACGGGGCTTGATACTCGCCTACATCACCACCTATATACTGGACCCACTTTACACGAGGCTTGATACTCGCCTACATCACCACCTATATACTGGACCCACTTTACATGGGGCTTGATACTCACCTAGATCACCACCTATATACTGGACCCACTTTACACAAGGCTTGATACTCGCCTACATCACCACCTATATACTGGACCCACTTTACATGGGGCTTGATACTCACCTACATCACCACCTATATACTGCACCCACTTTACATGGGGCTTGATACTCGCCTACATCACCACCTATATACTGGACCCACTTTACACGAGGCTTGATACTCGCCTACATCACCACCTATATACTGGACCCACTTTACACAAGGCTTGATACTCGCCTACATCACCACCTATATACTGGACCCACTTTACATGGGGCTTGATACTCACCTACATCACCACCTATATACTGGACCCACTTTACATGGGGCTTGATACTCACCTACATCACCACCTATATACTGGACCCACTTTACATGGGGCTTGATACTCACCTACATCACCACCTATATACTGGACCCACTTTACATGGGGCTTGATACTCACCTACATCACCACCTATATACTGGACCCACTTTACACGAGGCTTGATACTCGCCTACATCACCACCTATATACTGGACCCACTTTACATGAGGCTTGATACTCACCTACATCACCACCTATATACTGGACCCGCTTTACACGGGGCTTGATACTCACCTACATCACCACCTATATACTGGACCCACTTTACATGGGGCTTGATACTCACCTACATCACCACCTATATACTGGACCCACTTTACACAAGGCTTGATACTTGCCTACATCACCACCTATATACTGGACCCACTTTACATGGGGCTTGATACTCGCCTACATCACCACCTATATACTGGACCCACTTTACACGAGGCTTGATACTCGCCTACATCACCACCTAAATACTGGACCCACTTTACATGAGGCTTGATACTTGCCTACATCACTTCCTATATACTGGACCCACTTTACACGGGGCTTGATACTCGCCTACATCACCACCTATATACTGGACTCACTTTACATGGGGCTTGATACTCGCCTACATCACCACCTATATACTGGACCCACTTTACACGAGGCTTGATACTCGCCTACATCACCACCTATATACTGGACCCACTTTACATGGGGCTTGATACTCGCCTACATCACCACCTATATACTGGACCCACTTTACATGGGGCTTGATACTCACCTACATCACCACCTATATACTGGACCCACTTTACATGGGGCTTGATACTCGCCTACATCACCACCTATATACTGGACCCACTTTACATGGGGCTTGATACTCGCCTACATCACCACCTATATACTGGACCCACTTTACATGGGGCTTGATACTCGCCTACATCACCACCTATATACTGGACCCACTTTACACGAGGCTTGATACTCGCCTACATCACCACCTATATACTGGACCCACTTTACATGGGGCTTGATACTCGCCTACATCACCACCTATATACTGGACCCACTTTACACTGGGCTTGATACTCGCCTACATCACCACCTATATACTGGACCCACTTTACATGAGGCTTGATACTCGCCTACATCACCACCTATATACTGGACCCACTTTACATGGGGCTTGATACTCGCCTACATCACCACCTATATACTGGACCCACTTTACATGAGGCTTGATACTCGCCTACATCACCACCTATATACTGGACCCACTTTACACGGGGCTTGATACTCACCTACATCACCACCTATATACTGGACCCACTTTACATGGGGCTTGATACTCGCCTACATCACCACCTATATACTGGACCCACTTTACATGGGCTTGATACTCGCCTACATCACCACCTATATACTGGACCCACTTTACACGAGGCTTGATACTCGCCTACATCACCACCTATATACTGGACCCACTTTACATGGGGCTTGATACTCGCCTACATCACCACCTATATACTGGACCCACTTTACATGAGGCTTGATACTCGCCTACATCACCACCTATATACTGGACCCACTTTACACGAGGCTTGATACTCGCCTACATCACCACCTATATACTGGACCCACTTTACACGGGGCTTGATACTCGCCTACATCACCACCTATATACTGGACCCACTTTACACGGGGCTTGATACTCGCCTACATCACCACCTATATACTGGACCCACTTTACACGGGGCTTGATACTCGCCTACATCACCACCTATATACTGGACCCACTTTACACGGGGCTTGATACTCGCCTACATCACCACCTATATACTGGACCCACTTTACACGGGCTTGATACTCGCCTACATCACCACCTATATACTGGACCCACTTTACACGGGGCTTGATACTCGCCTACATCACCACCTATATACTGGACCCACTTTACACGGGGCTTGATACTCGCCTACATCACCACCTATATACTGGACCCACTTTACACGGGGCTTGATACTCGCCTACATCACCACCTATATACTGGACCCACTTTACACGGGGCTTGATACTCGCCTACATCACCACCTATATACTGGACCCACTTTACACGGGGCTTGATACTCGCCTACATCACCACCTATATACTGGACCCACTTTACACGGGGCTTGATACTCGCCTACATCACCACCTATATACTGGACCCACTTTACACGGGGCTTGATACTCGCCTACATCACCACCTATATACTGGACCCACTTTACACGGGGCTTGATACTCGCCTACATCACCACCTATATACTGGACCCACTTTACACGGGGCTTGATACTCGCCTACATCACCACCTATATACTGGACCCACTTTACACGGGGCTTGATACTCGCCTACATCACCACCTATATACTGGACCCACTTTACACGGGGCTTGATACTCGCCTACATCACCACCTATATACTGGACCCACTTTACACGGGGCTTGATACTCGCCTACATCACCACCTATATACTGGACCCACTTTACACGGGGCTTGATACTCGCCTACATCACCACCTATATACTGGACCCGCTTTACACGGGGCTTGATACTCGCCTACATCACCACCTATATACTGGACCCACTTTACAAGGGGCTTGATACTAGCCTACATCACCACCTATATACTGGATCCGCTTTACATGGGGCTTGATACTCGCCTACATCACCACCTATATACTGGACCCGCTTAACATGGGGCTTGATTCTCGCCTACATCACCACCTATATACTGGAACTGCTTTACACGGGGCTTGATACTCGCCTACATCACCACCTATATACTGGACCCGCTTTACATGGGGCTTTATACTAGGCTACATCACCACCTATATACTGGACCCACTTTACACGGGGCTTGATACTAGCCTACATCACCACCTATATACTGGATCCGCTTTACACGGGGCTTGATACTCGCCTACATCACCACCTATATACTGGAACCGCTTTACACGGGGCTTGATACTAGCCTACATCACCACCTATATACTGGATCCGCTTTACACGGGGCTTGATACTCGCCTACATCACCACCTATATACTGGACCCACTTTACACGGGGCTTGATACTCGCCTACATCACCACCTATATACTGGACCCACTTTACACGGGGCTTGATACTCGCCTACATCACCACCTATATACTGGACGCACTTTACACGGGGCTTGATACTCGCCTACATCACCACCTATATACTGGACCCGCTTTACACGGGGCTTGATACTCGCATACATCACCACCTATATACTGGACCCACGTTACACGGGGCTTGATACTCGCCTACATCACCACCTATATACTGGACCCGCTTTACACGGGGCTTGATACTCGCCTACATCACCGCCTATATACTGGACCCGCTTTACACGAGGCTTGATACTCGCCTACATCACCACCAATATACTGGACCCACTTTACATGGGGCTTGATACTCGCCTACATCACTACCTATATACTGGACCCGATTTACACGAGGCTTGATACTTGCCTACATCACCACCTATATACTGGACCCGCTTTACATGGGGCTTGATACTCGCCTAATTCACCACCTATATACTGGACCCACTTTACATGAGGCTTGATACTCGCCTACATCACCACCTATATACTGGACCCGCTTTACACGGGGCTTGATACTCGCCTACATCACCACCTATATACTGGACCCGCTTTACATGGGGCTTGATACTCGCCTACATCACTACCTATATACTGGACCCGCTTTACACGAGGCTTGATACTTGCCTACATCACCACCTATATACTGGACCCGCCTTACACGAGGCTTGATACTCGCCTACATCACCACCTATATACTGGACCCACTTTACACGGGGCTTGATACTCGCCTACATCACCACCTATATACTGGACCCGCTTTACACGAGGCTTGATACTCGCCTACATCACCACCTATATACTGGACCCGCTTTATACGAGGCTTGATACTCACCTACATCGCCACCTATATACTGGACCCGCTTTACATGGGGCTTGAAACTCGCCTAAATCACCACCTATATACTGGACCCACTTTACACGAGGCTTGATACTCACCTACATCACCACCTATATACTGGACCCGCTTTACACGGGGCTTGATACTTGCCTACATCACCACCTATATACTGGACCCGCTTTACATGGGGCTTGATACTTGCCTACATCACCACCTATATACTGGACCCGCTTTACGCGAGGCTTGATACTCGCCTACATCACCACCTATTTACTGGACCCACTTAGCACGAGGCTTGATACTTGCCTACATCACCACCTATATACTGGACCCGCTTTACACGGGGCTTGATACTCGCCTACATCACCACCTATATACTTGACCCGCTTTACACGGGGCTTGATACTCGCCGACATCACCACCTATATACTGGACCCACTTTACACGGGGCTTGATACTCGCCTACATCACCACGTATATATTGGTCCCACTTTACATGGGGCTTGATACTCGCCTACATCACCACCTATATACTAGACCCGCTTCACACGGGGCTTGATACTCGCCTACATCACCACCTATACACTGGACCCGCTTTACACGGGGCTTGATACTCGCCTACATCACCACCTATATACTGGACCCACTTTACACGGGGCTTGACATTCACCTACATCACCACCTATATACTGGCCCCACTTTACACGGGGCTTGATACTCACCTACATCACCACCTATATACTGGACCCACTTTACACGGGGCTTGATACTCACCTACATCACCACCTATATACTGGACCCACTTTATACGGGGCTTGATACTCGCCTACATCACCACCTGTATACTGGACCCGCTTTACACGGGGCTTGATGCTCGCCTACATCACCACCTATATACTGGACCCACTTTACACGGGGCTTGATACTCGGTTACATCACCACCTATATACTGGACTCACTTTACACGGGGCTAGATACTCGCCTACATCACCACCTATATACTGGACCCGCTTTACATGGGGCTTGATACTCGCCTACATCACCACCTATATACTGGACCCACTTTACACAGGGCTTGACACTCGCCTACATCACCACCTATATACTGGACCCGCTTTGATCGAGGCTTGATACTTGCCTACATCACCACCTATATACTGGACCCGCTTTACACGAGGCTTGATACTCACCTACATCACCACCTATATACTGGACCCACTTTACACGGGGCTTGATACTCACCTACATCACCACCTATATACTGGACCCACTTTACACAGGGCTTGATACTCGCCTACATCACCACCTATATACTGGACCCACTTTACACAAGGCTTGATACTCGCCTACATCACCACCTATATACTGGACCCGCTTTACACGAGGCTTGATACTCGCCTACATCACCACCTATATACTGGACCCGCTTTACACGGGGCTTGATACTCGCCTACATCACCACCTATATACTGGACACGCTGTACATGGGGCTTGATACTCACCTAGATCACCACCTATATACTGGACCCGCTTTACACGAGGCTTGATACTTGCCTACATCACCACCTATATACTGGACCCACTTTACATGGGGCTTGATACTCGCGTACATCACCACCTATATACTGGACCCACTTTACACGAGGCTTGATACTTGCCTACATCACAACCTATATACTGGACCCACTTTACACGGGGCTTGATACTCGCCTACATCACCACCTATATACTGGACCCGCTTTACACGGGGCTTGATACTCGCCTACATCACCACCTATATACTGGACCCGCTTTACACAGGGCTTGATACTCGCCTACATCACCACCTATATACTGGACCCACTTTACACGGGGCTTGATACTCGCCTACATCACCACCTATATACTGGATACGCTTTACACAGGGCTTGAAACTTGCCTACATCACCACCTATATACTGGACCCACTTTTCATGGGGCTTGATACTCGCCTACATCACCACCTATATACTGGACCTGCTTTACATGGGGCTTGATACTAGCCTACATCACCACCTATATACTGGACCCACTTTACACAGGGCTTGATACTCGCCTACATCACCACCTATATACTGGACCCACTTTACATGGGGCTTGATACTCGCCTACATCACATATATACTGGACCCGCTTTACACGAGGCTTGATACTCGCCTACATCACCACCTATATACTGGACCCACTTTACACGGGGCTTGATACTCGCCTACATCACCACCTATATACTGGACCCACTTTTCACGGGGCTTGATACTTGCCTACATCACCACCTATATACTGGACCCACTTTACACGAGGCTTGATACTTGCCTACATCACCAGCTATATACTGGACCCCTTTACACAAGGCTTGATACTCGCCTACATCACCACCTATATACTGGACCCGCTTTGCACGGGGCTTGATACTCGCCTACATCACCACCTATATACTGGACCCACTTTACACTGGGCTTGATACTTGCCTACATCACCACCTATATACTGGACCCACTTTTCATGGGGCTTGATACTCGCCTACATCACCACCTATATACTGGACCCACTTTACACGGGGCTTGATACTCGCCTACATCACCTATATACTGGACCCGCTTTGATCGAGGCTTGATACTTGCCTACATCACCACCTATATACTGGACCCGCTTTACACGAGGCTTGATACTCACCTACATCACCACCTATATACTGGACCCACTTTACACGGGGCTTGATACTCACCTACATCACCACCTATATACTGGACCCACTTTACACAGGGCTTGATACTCGCCTACATCACCACCTATATACTGGACCCACTTTACACAAGGCTTGATACTCGCCTACATCACCACCTATATACTGGACCCGCTTTACACGAGGCTTGATACTCGCCTACATCACCACCTATATACTGGACCCGCTTTACACGGGGCTTGATACTCGCCTACATCACCACCTATATACTGGACCCTCTGTACATGGGGCTTGATACTCACCTAGATCACCACCTATATACTGGACCCGCTTTACACGAGGCTTGATACTTGCCTACATCACCACCTATATACTGGACCCACTTTACATGGGGCTTGATACTCGCCTACATCACCACCTATATACTGGACCCGCTTTACATGGGGCTTGATACTCGCCTACATCACCACCTATATACTGGACCCACTTTACACTGGGCTTGATACTCGCCTACATCACCACCTATATACTGGACCCGCTTTACACAGGGCTTGATACTCGCCTACATCACCACCTATATAATGGACCCACTTTACACGGGGCTTGATGCTCGCCTACATCACCACCTATATACTGGACCTGCTTTACACAGGGCTTGATACTCGCCTACATCACCACCTATATACTGGACCCGCTGTACATGGGGCTTGATACTTGCCTACATCACCACCTATATACTGGACCCACTTTACATGGGGCTTGATACTTGCGTACATCACCACCTATATACTGGACCCACTTTACACGAGGCTTGATACTCACCTACATCACCACCTATATACTGGACCCGCTTTACACGGGGCTTGATACTCGCCTACATTACCATCTATATACTGGACCCGCTTTACATGGGGCTTGATACTCGCCTACATCACTACCTATATACTGGACCCGCTTTACACGAGGCTTGATACTTGCCTACATCACCACCTATATACTGGACCCGCTTTACACGAGGCTTGATACTCGCCTACATCACCACCTATATACTGGACCCACTTTACACGGGGCTTGATACTCACCTACATCACCACCTATATACTGGACCCGCTTTACATGAGGCTTGATACTCGCCTACATCACCAGCTATATACTGGACCCACTTTACATGGGGCTTGATACTTGCCTACATCACAACCTATATACTGGACCCACTTTACACGAGGCTTGATACTCGCCTACATCACCACCTATATACTGGACCCGCTTTACACGGGGCTTGATACTCGCCTACATCACCACCTATATACTGGACCCACTTTACACAGGGCTTGATACTCGCCTACATCACCACCTATATACTGGACCCACTTTACACAAGGCTTGATACTCGCCTACATCACCACCTATATACTGGACCCGCTTTACACGAGGCTTGATACTCGCCTACATCACCACCTATATACTGGACTCACTTTACACGGGGCTTGATACTCACCTACATCACCACCTATATACTGGACCCACTTTACACGGGGCTTGATACTCGCCTACATCACCACCTATATTCTGGACCCGCTTTACACAGGACTTGATACTCGCCTACATCATCACCTATATACTGGACCCGCTTTACACGGGGCTTGATACTCGCCTACATCACCACCTATATACTGGACCCGCTTTACACGGGGCTTGATACTTGCCTACATCACCACCTATATACTGGACCCACTTTACACGGGGCTTGATACTCGACTACATCACCACCTATATACTGGACCCACTTTACATGGGGCTTGATACTCGCCTACATCACCACCAATACACTGGACCCGCTTTACACCACTGTACTACCTTGACTCTTGGTCTTGTGACTCAAGGTGTCAGTACCAGTCCTCAACACGACTGCTGACGTATTAGGTGTCAGTACAAGTCCCCTTACACAACTGCTGACGTATTAGGTGTCAGTACAAGTCCCCTACATGATTGCTGACATTTTATCTTCCTGGCAGGTTTACTTGACATGGCAGGTCCCACCATCCAGTAGTAAGACTCATTTCTCGACCAGCTACGACAACATTTCCTTTCCCAGTACATATAATGCTGCAGGTATTGTAGCTTCCACCAGTACATATAATGCTGCAGGTATTGTAGCTTCCTCCAGTACATATACTGCTGCAGGCATTGTAGCTTCCCCCAGTACATATAATGCTGCAGGTATTGTAGCTTTCCCCAGTACATATAATGCTGCAGGTACTGTAGGTTCTCCAGTACATATAATGCTGCAGGTATTGTAGCTCCCCAGTACATATAATGCTGCAGGTACTGTAGCTTCCCCCAGTACATATAATACTGCAGGTATTGTAGCTTCCCCCAATATATATAATGCTGCAGGAATTATGGCTTCCCAAGTACATGTAATGCTGCAGGCATTGTAGCTTCCCCAGTACATATAATGCTGCATGTATTGTAGCTTCCCCCAGTACATATAATGCTGCAGGTATTGTGTAGCTTCCACCAGTACATATAATACTGCAAGTATTGTAGCTTCCCCCAGTACATATAATACTGAAGGTATTGTAGCTTCCCCAGTACATATAATGCTACAGGTATTGTAGCTTCCCCAGTACATATAATGCTGCAGGTACTGTAGCTTCCCCCGGTACATGTAATGCTGCGGGTATTGTACCTTCCCCAATACATATAATACTGCAAGTATTATAGCTTCCCCAGTACATATAATGCTGCAGGTATTATAACTTCCCCCAGTATATATAATGCTGCAGGTGTTGTAGCTTTCCCAGTACATATTATGTATTGCAGCTTTCCCCAGTACATATAATGCTGCAGGTATTGTGGCTTGCCCCATTACATAAAATACTTCAGGTATTGTAGCTTCCCCCCAGTACATATAATGCTGCAGGTATTATGTAGCTTCCCCCAGTACATATAATGCTGCAGGTATTGTAACTTCCCCCAGTACATATAATGCTGCAGGTACTGTAGCTTCCCTCAGTACATATAATGCTGCAGGTACTGTAGCTTCCCTCAGTACATATAATGCTGCAGGTACTGTAGCTTCCCTCAGTACATATAATGCTGCAGGTATTGTAGCTTCCCAGTACATATAATGCTGCAGGTATTGTAGCTTTTCCCAGTACATATAATGCTGTGGGTATTGTAGCTTCCCCCAGTACATATAATACAGCAGGTATTGTAGCTTCCTCCAGTACATATAATGCTGTGGGTAATATGGCTTCCCCCAGCACATATAATGCTGCAGGTATTGTAGCTTTCCCCAGTACATATAATGCTGCAGGTACTGTAGGTTCCCCAGTGCATATAATGCTGCAGGTATTGTAGCTTCCCCCAATACATATAATGTGGGTATTGTAGCTTCCCCCAGTACATATAATGCTGCAGGTATTGTAGCTTCCCCAGTACATATAATACTGGAGGTTTTGTAGCTTCCCCCAAGTACATATAATGCTGCAGGTATTATAGCTTCCCCAGTACATGTCATGCTGCAGGTATTGTATCTTCCCCAAGTACATATAATGCTGCAGGTATTGTAGCTTCCCCAGTACATATAATGCTGCTGGTATTGTGTAGCTTCCCCCAGTGCATATAAAGCTGCATGTATTGTAGCTTCCCCAGTACATATAAAACTGCAGGTATTATAGCTTCCCCCAGTACATATAATGCTGCAGGAATTATAGCTTCCCAGTACATATAATGCTGCAGGTATTGTAGCTTCTCCAGTACATATAATGCTGCGGGTATTGTAGCTTCCCCCAGTACATATAATGCTGTGGGTATTATAGCTTCCCCCAGTACATATAATGATGCAGGCATTGCAGCTTCTCCCATTACATATAATGTATTGTAGCTTTCCCCAGTACATATAATGCTGCAGGTATTGTAGCTTCCCCCAGTACATATAATACTGCAGGTATTGTAGCTTCCCCAGTACATATAATGCTGCAGTTATTATAGCTTCCCCAGTACATATAATGCTGAGGGTATTGTAGCTTCCCCCAGTGCATATAATGCTGCAGGTACTGTAGCTTTCCCCAGTACATATAATGCTACGGGTAATGTAGCTTCCCCCAGTACTTATAATGCTGCAGGTACAGTACATATAATGCTGCGGGTGATGTAGCTTCCCCAGTACATATAATGCTGCGGGTACTGTAGCTTCCTCCAGTGCATATAATGCTGCAGGCATTGTAGCTTCCCCCAGTACATATAATGCTACAGGCATTGTAGCCTCCTCCAGTACATATAATGATGCAGGTATTGTAGCTTTCCCCAGTACATATAATGCTGCAGGTATTGTAGCTTCCCCCAGTATATAATAATGCTGCATGTATTGTAGCTTCCCCAGTACATATAATGCTGCAGGTATATTAGCTTCCCCAGTACATATAATGCTGCAGGTATTGTAGCTTCCCCCAGTACATATAATGCTGCAGGTATTGTAGTTCCCCATTACATATAATGCTGCGGGTATTGTAGCTTCCCCCAGTACATATGATGCTGCAGGTATTGTAGCTTCCCCAGTACATATAATGCTGCACGTATTGCAGCTTGCCCCAGTACATATAATGCTGCAGGTATTGTAGCTTCCCTAGTACACGTAATGCTGCAGGTACTGTAGCTTCCCCCAGTACATATAATGCTGCAGGTATTGTAGCTTCTCCCAGTACATATGATGCTGCAGGTACTGTAGCTTCCCCCAGTACATATAATGCTGCAGGTATTGTAGCTTCCCCACTACATATAATGCTGCAGGTATTGTAGCTTCCCCCAGTACACGTAATGCTGCAGGTACTGTAGCTTCCCCCAGTACATATAATACTCCAAGTACTGTACCTTTCCCAGTACATATGATGCTGCAGGTATTGTAGCTTCCTCCAGTACATATAATGCTGTAGGTATTGTAGCTTCCCCAGTACATATAATGCTGCAGGTACTGTAGCTTCCCCCAGTACATATAATGCTGCATGTATTGTAGCTTCCCCCTGTACATATAATGGTGCAGGTATTGTAGCTTCCCCAAGTACATATAATGCTGCATGTATTGTAGCTTCCCCCAGTACATATAATACTTCAGGTATTGTAGCTTCCCTCAGTACATATAATGCTGCAGGTATTGTAGCTTTCCCCAGTATATAATGCTGTATGTATTGTAGCTTCCCCCAGTACATATAATACTGCAGGTATTGTAGCTTCCCCCAGTACATGTAATGCTGCAGGTATTGTAACTTCCCCCAGTGCATATAATGCTGGAGGAATTGTAGCTTCCCCGATACATATAATGCTGCGGGTATTGTAGCTTCCCCCAGTACATATAATGTTACAGGTATTGTAGCTTTCCCCAGTACATATAATGCTGCAGGTATTGTAGCTTCCCCCAGTACATATGATACTGCAGGTATTGTAGCCTCCCCAGTACATATAATGCTGCGGGTATTATAGCTTCCCCAGTACATACAATGCTGCAGGTATTGTAGCTTCCCCAGTACATATAATGCTGCAGGTACTGCAGCTTCCCCAGTACATATAATGCTGCAGGTATTGTAGCTTCCCCCAGTACGTATAATGCTGCAGGTACTGTAGCTTCCCCCACTACATATAAGGCTGCATGTATTGTAGCTTTTGGCCTGTTTCATGAAATGTACCATCTTGTTTAAGGTGTATCCCTACCCCTCTCTCATATATACCACTCCAAAAACCCATGTACAACACTCACTAAAGTGTATTAATAGCAACTCCAACAACCCATGTACAACTCCCGCTAAAGTGTATTGCTGCCATAGTGTGTCAACAAGTCAGCCATCATAGTGTGTCAACAAGGCAGCCATCATAGTGTGTCAACAAGGCAGCCATCATAGTGTGTCACAACTTGGCCACCATTCTGTGTTAACAAAAGAACTGCCATAGTGTGTCAGCAACTTGGCCACCATTCTGTGTTAACAAGTGGATTGCCATAGTGTGTCAGCAAGTCAGCCATCATAGTGTGTCACAACTTGGCCACCACTCTGTGTTAACAAAAGAACTGCCATAGTGTGTCAGCAACTTGGCCACCATTCTGTGTTAACAAGTGGATTGCCATAGTGTGTTAGCAAGTCAGCCATCATAGTGTGTCAGCAACTTGGCCACCATTCTGTGTTAACAAGTGGACTGCCATAGTGTGTCAGCAAGTCAGCTATCATAGTATGTCAGGAACTTGGCCACCATTGTGTGTCAGAGTCAGCTGGCATAGTGTGTCAGCAAGTTGGCCACCATTCTGTGTTAAGTGGACTGCCATAGTGTGTCAGCAAGTCAGCCATCATAGTGTGTTAGCAACTTGGAAACCATTCTGTGTTAACAAGTGGACTGCCATAGTGTGTCAGCAAGTCAGCCATCATAGTGTGTCAGCAAGTCAGCCATCATAGTGTGTCAGGAACTTGGCCACCATTGTGTGTCAGAGAGTCAGCCGTCATAGTGTGTCAGCAAGTTGGCCACCATTCTGTGTTAACAAGTGGGCTGCATAGTGTGTCAGCAAGTCAGCCATTATAGTGTGTCAGCAACTTGGCCATCATTCTGTGTTAACAAGTGGGCTGCCATAGTGTGTCAGCAAGTCAGCCATCATAGTGTGTCAGGAACTGGCCACCATTGTGTGTCAGAGAGTCAGCCGTCATAGTGTGTCAGCAATTTGGCCACCATTCTGTGTTAACAAGTGGACTGCCATAGTGTGTCAGAAACTTGGCCACCATTCTGTGTTAACAAGTGGACTGCCATAGTGTGTCAGCAAGTCAGCCATCATAGTGTGTCAGCAACTTTGCCACCATTCTCTGTTAACAAGTGGACTGCCATAGTGTGTCAGCAAGTCAGCCATCATAGTGTGTCAGCAACTTGGCCACCATTCTGTGTTATTAAGTGGGCTGCCATAGTGTGTCAGCAAGTCAGCCATCATAGTATGTCAGCAACTTGGCTACCATTCTGTGTTAACAAGTGGGCTGCCGTAGTGTGTCAGCAACTTGGCCACCATTCTGTGTTAAGTGGACTGCCATAGTGTGTCAGCAAGTCAGCCATCATAGTGTGCCAGCAACTTGGCTACCATTCTGTGTTAACAAGTGGACTGCCACAGTGTCAGGAGGTCAACCATCATAGCGTGTCAGCAACTTGGCCATCACTCTGCATTAACAAGTGGGCTGCCATAGCATGTCAGCAAGTCAGCCATCATAGCCATTCTGTGTTAACAAGTGGGCTGCCATAGTGTGTCGGCAAGCAAGCCTCAGTGTGTCAGCAAGTCAGCCATCATTGTGTGTTAGCAACTTGGCCACCAGTCTGTATCAACAAGTGGGCTGCCATAGCATTCAGCAAATCAGCCATCATATTGTGTCAGCAGGTGAGCCACCAAAGTGTCAGCAACTTGGCCACCATTTTGTGTTCACTAGTGGGCTGCCATAGTGTGTCAGCAAGTCAGCCATCATAGTGTGTTAAGTGGACTGCCACAGTGTGTCAGCAAGTCGGCCATCACAGTGTGTTAGGAAGTTGGCCACCATTCTGTGTTAACAAGTGGGCTGCCATAGTGTGTCAGGAAGTGGACCTCCATAGTGTGTTAGCAAGTAGGCTTCTATAGTGTGTCTGCAAGTGGGCCTCCATAGTGTGTCAGCAAGTGGGCCTCCATAGTGTGTCAGCAAGTGGGCCTCCACAGTGTGTTAGCAAGTGGGCCTCCATAGTGTGTTAGCAAGTGTGCCTCCATAGTGTGTCAGCAAGTGGGCCTCCATAGTGTGTCAGCAAGTGGGCCTCCATAGTGTGTCAGTAAGTGGGCCTCCATAGTGTGTCAGCAAGTGGGCCTCCATAGTGTGTCAGCAAGTGGGCCTCCACAGTGTGTTAGCAAGTGGGCCTCCATAGTGTGTTAGCAAGTGGGCCTCCATAGTGTGTCAGCAAGTGGGCCTCCACAGTGTGTTAGCAAGTGTGCCTCCATAGTGTGTTAGCAAAAGGGCTCCCATAGTGTCATCAATAGGGTTTCCATAGTGTGTTAGCAAGTGTACCTCCATAGTGTGTCATGAAGTGGGCCACCATGGAGTGTTAGCAAGTGAGCTGCCATGGTGTGTGAGGAAGAGGACCACCATAGTGTATTAGCAAGTGAGCTGTCATAGTGTGTTAACAAGAGGACCACCATAGTGTGTTAGCAAGTGAGCTACCATGGTGTATTAGCAAGAGGATTACCATACTGTGTTAGCAAATGAGCTGCCAGAGTGCATTAGCAAGAGGACCACCATAGTGCATTAGAAAGTGAGCTGCCATGGTGTGTTAGCAAGTGAGCTGCCATACTGTGTTAACAAGAGGACTACCATAGTGTATCAGCAAGTGAGCTACCATGGTGTATTAGCAAGAGGACTGCCATAGTGTGTTTGCAAGTGGGGCTCCATAGTGTGCCAGCAAGTGAGCTATCACAGCATGTTAGCAAGTGAGCTGCCATAGTGTGTTAGCAAGAGGGCCACTTTTATGTTAGCAAGTGGGCCCCCATAAAGAGTGAGCAAGTGGGCCACTTTAATGTTAGCACGTGGGCCTCCATAAAGAGTGAGCAAGTGGGCCCCCATAAAGAGATAGCAAGTGGGCCCCCATAAAGAGTGAGCAAGTGGGCCACTTTAATGTTAGCACGTGGGCCTCCATAAAGAGTGAGCAAGTGGGCCACTTTAATGTTAGCAAGTGGGCCATTTTAATTTTAGCAAGTGGGCCTCCATAAAGAGTGAGCAAGTGGGCCCCCATAAAGAGTGAGCAAGTGGGCCACTTTAATGTTAGCACGTGGGCCTCCATAAAGAGTGAGCAAGTGGGCCACTTTAATGTTAGCACGTGGGCCTCCATAAAGAGTGAGCAAGTGGGCCACTTTAATGTTAGCACATGGGCCTCCATAAAGAGTGAGCAAGTGGGCCACTTTAATGTTAGCACGTGGGCCTCCATAAAGAGTGAGCAAGTGGGCCCCCATAAAGAGCGAGCAAGTGGGCCCCCATAAAGAGTGAGCAAGTGGGCCACTTTAATGTTAGCACGTGGGCCTCCATAAAGAGTGAGCAAGTGGGCCACTTTAATGTTAGCAAGTGGGCCATTTTAATTTTAGCAAGTGGGCCTCCATAAAGAGTGAGCAAGTGGGCCCCCATAAAGAGTGAGCAAGTGGGCCACTTTAATGTTAGCACATGGGCCTCCATAAAGAGTGAGCAAGTGGGCCACTTTAATGTTAGCACGTGGGCCTCCATAAAGAGTGAGCAAGTGGGCCACTTTAATGTTAGCACGTGGGCCTCCATAAAGAGTGAGCAAGTGGGCCACTTTAATGTTAGCACGTGGGCCTCCATAAAGAGTGAGCAAGTGGGCCACTTTAATGTTAGCACGTGGGCCTCCATAAAGAGTGAGCAAGTGGGCCACTTTTATGTTAGCAAGTGGGCCTCCATAAAGAGTGAGCAAGTGGGCCACTTTAATGTTAGCACGTGGGCCTCCATAAAGAGCGAGCAAGTGGGCCACTTTAATGTTAGCAAGTGGGCCTCCATAAAGAGCGAGCAAGTGGGCCACTTTAATGTTCGCAAGTGGGCCTCCATAAAGAGCGAGCAAGTGGGCCACCATAGTGTGTTAGCAAGTAAGCTGCCACAGTGTGTTAGTAAGTGGGCCTTCATAAAATGTGAGCAAGTGGGCTGCTTTACTGTTTGAGCAAGTGGGTCGCAATAGAGAGTCAGCAAGTGGGCCGCCATAGAAGGTTAGCAAATGTGTCTCCATAGTACAGCGTCAGCAAGTGGGCTGCCATAGTGTGTCTGCAAGTGGGCTGCCATATTGTGTCAGGGAGTGAGCTGTCATACTGTGTTAGCAAGTGAGCCTCCATAGGGTGTTAGCAAGTGAGCTGTCATAGTGTGTTAGCAATTGGGCCTCCAAAGTGTGTTAGCAATTGAGCAGTTATAGCATGTTAGATCATGGGTCTCCATAGTGTATCAGCAAGTGGGCCACCATGATGTGTTAGCAAGTGGGCATCCATAGTGTGTTAGCAAGAGAGCCATCATAGTGTGTTAGAAAGTGGGCCTCCATAGTGTGTCAGCAAGCGGGCTGCCAAATGTGTCAGCAAGTGGCCCTCCATAGTGTGTCAGCAAGTGGGCTGCTGTAGTGTGTCAGTAAGTGGGCTGCCATGGTGTGTTAGCAAGTGGGCTTTCATAAAGTGCTAGCAAGTGGGATTCCATAGTGTTAGCAAGTGGGCTGCCATAGTGTGTCAGCAAGTGGGCTGCCACAGAGTTAGCAAGTGGGCCACCATAGTGTGTTAGCAAATGGTCTTCCATTGAGTGTTAGCCAGTGGGCCTCCACAGTGTGTCAACAAGTGGGTTGCAATAGTGTGTCAGCAAGTGGGTTACCATAGTGTGTTAGCAAGTGGGCCTTCATAAAAAGTTAGCAAGTGGACTTCCATAGTGTGTTAGCAAGTGGGTCTTTATAAAGTATTAGCAAGTGGGCTTCCATAGTGTGTTAGCAAGTGATCCTTCATAAAATGTCAGCACATGGGATTCTATAGTGTGTTTACAAGTGAGCTGCCATAAAGTTTCAGCAAGTGGGTCGCCATAGAGTGCTAACAAGTTGGTCGCTATAGTGTGTTAGCAAGGGAGCTGCCATAGTTGTGCTAGCAAGTAAACCACCATAGTGTTAGCAAGTGTGCCTCCATAGTGTGTCAGAAAGAGACCTCTCTAAACCCTCCAAATATTGTCCCATTACTCTCACTTCTGCTAGTTCCACAGTCTTTGAAACTCTCTTAAACCCTCATTTTCTCAAACACTTAGAATCCTATTCTTTTATTTCAGACCAGCAGTATGAATTTTGCAGTAATAATCTGTGGTCCTCCTTCTCTTACTGATTTTGTTGAAACTTTCGTTGTAGTCCTTGACATCTCCAAAGCATTTGATAGGGTGTGGCTTTCTACTCTACACTCCCTTCTTTAGTTTCATTACTTCTCTCTCTTATCTAAAGCATAGTTTTCTCTTTTGTCATTCCATTACAGTAGTTGTTGATGGAGTAATTTTCCCCTATCAGTAATGGTGTTCCTCAGGGTTCTGTTCTAACACCTACTCTCCTCTCGGTAAATGAGTTTTTCTACTTCGTACCTTATTCACTCACATGCCGATGATTTCACTTTACATACTTCAATTCACTCTTCCTTCCCTTCTTCCTTTAACTCTCATTCTCTTTCATGTAATGATTATATTTCATTTCTCCATTTATACTTGTGCAATTCCTTGGAGTCGGGAAGCAGTAATCTTGAAAAGTTTAATAGTATTAAAACACAATTTATTCCCTTCATCTCTGCCTAAGAATCATTTGTTTCAAAACAACACATTTCTGCCTTGTAATATCATCATGTTAAGTATAACCTTATCTTCCACTTTATCCTTGAAATGCCACACAAGCAACATCACAAAGTCTGATTCCCAAAAGCTGGGAGTGTTGTATAAGTGCCATAATTATTTTTCTTGTGAGCAGTTATTTCATTTCTATAAGGGTTTTATATACCCAGGTATGGTATACTGCTCACACATCTGGTGTAGCATAGCCTTTACCTCTATCACCTATAGCAGATTCACAAACTTTCCATTTCATCAATTTTCCTGGCATCACCTCTCTGCAACCTCCCCTTTCCATATGCCATAATGTTGCTGCTCTCTCTTTATTCTGTAGGTCATACTTTGTCTGCATGTGTCCCCACCCACAAGATTTGGACCCACATCATGCACCTGTCCAATGCTTCCCAAGGTTTGTGTGTAGAGACGAGCCAATTGAGGCTTGTTGTTCCATTAAATGGCTGAGCTGTGGCATTTTCATCTTTACCTCTCCTTTTAAGCTTTCTCTAAGAGTCTGGTCAACAAACACATGCACAGCCCATAAATTTCTTTCTTTAAGAGTCTGGTCTACAAACACCTGCACAACCCATAAATTTCTTTCTTTAAGAGTCTGGTCTACAAACACCTGCACAACTCATAAATTTCTTTCTTTACGTGTCTGGTCTACAAACACCTGCACAACCCATAAATTTCTTTCTTTAAGAGTCTGGTCTACAAACACCTGCACAACCCATAAATTTCTTTCTTTAAGGGTCTGGTCTACAAACACCTGCACAACCCATAAATTTCTTTCTTTAAGAGTCTGGTCTACAAACACCTGCACAACCCATAAATTTCTTTCTTTAAGAGTCTGGTCTACAAATACCTGCACAGCCCATAAATTTCTTACTTTAAGAGTCTGGTCTACAAACACATGCACAGCCCATAAATTTATTTCTTTAAGAGTCTGGTCTATAAACACCTGCACAACCTATAAATTTCTTTCTTTTAGAGTCTGGTCTACAAATACCTGCACAGTCCATAAATTTCTTTCTTTAAGAGTCTGGTCTACAAACACATGCACAGCCCATAAATTTCTTTCTTTAAGAGTCTGGTCTATAAACATCTGCACAGCCAATGATTTTCTTTCTTTAAGAGCCTGGTCAACAAACACCTGCACAGGCCATAAATTTTTCTTTTTCTCTTACTTTTTTAATTCACTCAAGATTGACTTTAGTGGGGGCATGTTATGGAAATATTATGTCAGTCATAAAAAAAAAGTCATTATTAACTCTTATTAATATAGTCCTTCTTCTTCATTGAACTTCATAATTCTTCTGAGTTCACTAATCAAACACCAGCTCTACTTTCAGGAAAATCAATTCTGGTTACGAAGGGAAATGAGAGCCAGCATGGTTGTTGGGGCAAACAACTTTGCCCCCTCCTTGAAAGGTAACAACCCAGCAAAGCCTTGTCCCTCTCTTTTTTAACTTGTTAAAGAACCTACTAGAAAAACGAAACCTGCAGAGTGAAGCAAAATACATGTAGTTCATCATGTAATGACGAGCAAGTCAGGACGAGGATTTTCACTTAAAATTTCAAAAAAGTTGAGATGTGAAAAAAGAGAAGCTTGGATCTGGGCCTGCATGCCTTGATGATCCTGGTCCCAAGGTAATGACATCCCTTCCCCTGTTCCTTCTTCCCATCAGGCCTACTCGTTACTTTAGCCCTAAAAGCTTAACTTCTTTAAATTACAGTTTTAACTCTTTCCAGTGATCTTTGCCATATCTAGAAACCTACTTTTTTCTTCCAAACTGTACTTGCCATTTCCTGCACTATATTACTCAGAGCAACAGTAATTTACTTAACCTTCAGTACTTTCTGATATTTCTCAGGTTCCTTTACCCCATCAAATGTCATAACCAAGCTCTGTAAAAAAATTTGGGCTTCCAACTTGGCCATTTTCCAAATTCCTCTTTATGAACAACAAAATATTCCCCTGCGGAGAGCATCTGCTTTCACCTTGTTGCCATGCTTAAGACGATGTTATATCTATAGTAAATCTGTGATTAAAGCATGGATTTCACGAGCCTTCTCAATTTACATTTGTGCTCAGCAGTAAGAGACTTAAACCTATGTTAAACAAAACCTAGAAAATCAACAATTGCTCTTGCAACTTTAGAGTTTTTGGTATGCAATCAAAAGAAGGCTTCTCCATTCAGTTAAAAGTTCTTTTTATGTAGGTAAAATAAGGAAATGATTATTTTCTATCTATATTTTGTATGTGTGCTCAGTTCTTGCTAAACATGGAACAAATGTTTAAATTCCTACTTGGTAAACCGCAACACCAAAGAACATAAAACAACACAAGAAATGGTCCAGACAAAAATACCTGTTCTATCTTCACTACTGGCTTCGTAATCTAAAATCCAAATCGCTTAGCATGTAGACGTTCAACAATTACTCGATATAAAGACTCTCCACCAAGTGCTTGGTATATAGACACTGCACCGAGTGCTTGGCATACAGACACTTCACCAAGTGCTTGGTATACAGACAGTTCACCAAGTGCTTGGTATACAGACACTTCACCAAGTGCTTGGTATACAGACACTTCACCAAGTGCTTGGTATACAGACACATCACCAAGTGCTTGATACACAGACACTTCAGCAAGTGCTTGGTATACAAACACTTCAAGTGCTTGGTATACAGACACTTCACCAAGTGCTCAGTATACAGACAGTTCACCAAGTGCTTGGTATACAGACACTTCACCAAGTGCTTGGTATACAGACACTTCATCAAGTGCTTGGTATATAGACACTTCACCAAGTGCTTGGTAAAAACACTTCACCAAGTATTGGTGTACACACACTTCAGCAAGTGCTTGGTATACAGACACTTCACCAAGCGCTTGGTATACAGACACTTCACCAAGTGCTTGGTATACAGACACATCACAAAACGCTTGGTACACAGACACTTCATCAAGTGCTTGGTAGAAAACACTTCACCAAGTGCTTGGTATATAGACACTTCACCAAGCACTTGGTATAGACACTTCACCAAGTGTTGTGTACAGACACTTCACCAAGTGCTTGGTGTACAAATACACACCATGTGCTTGGTATACAGACACTTCACCAAGTGCTTGGTAGAAAACACTTCACCAAATGCTTGGTATGTAGACACTTCACCAAGCACTTGGTATAGACACTTCATCAAGTGTTGGTGTACAGACACTTCAAGTGCTTGGTATTCAGACATTTCACTATGCACTTGGTATATAGACACTTCACCATGTGTTTGGTATACAGACACTTCATCAAGTGCTTGGTAAACAGACACTTCATCAAGTGCTTGGTACACAGACACTTCATCAAGTGTTGGTGTTGAGACACTTCATCAAGTGCTTGGTATACAGACACTTCATCAAGTGCTTCGTAAACAGACACTTCATCAAGTGCTTGGTATACAGACACTTCATCAAGTGCTTGGTATTCAAACATTTCACTATGCACTTGGTATATAGACACTTCACCACGTGTTTGGTATACAGACACTTCATCAAGTGCTTGGTATACAGACACTTCATCAAGTGCTTGGTATACAGACACTTCATCAAGTGCTTGGTGTACAAACACTTCATCAAGTGCTTGGTATACAGACACTTCACCAAGTGCTTGGTAGAAAACACTTCACCAAATGCTTGGTATATAGACACTTCACCAAGCACTTGGTATAGACACTTCACCAAGTGCTGGTGTACAGACACTTCAAGTGCTTGGTATTCAGACATTTCACTATGCACTTGGTATATAGACACTTCAACATGTGTTTGGTATACAGACACTTCATCAAGTGTTTGGTAAACAGACACTTCATCAAGTGCTTGGTATAGAGACACTTCAACAAGTGTTGGTATACAGACACTTCATCAAGTGCTTGGTATAGAGACACTTCAACAAGTGTTTGGTATACAAACACTTCATCAAGTGCTTGGTATACAGACACTTCACCATGTGTTTAGTATACAGACACATCATCAAGAGCTTGGTAAACACACTTCAGAAAAAGCTTGGTGTACAGACACTTCAACAAGTGTTTGGTATACAAACACTTAATCAAGTGCTTGGTATACAGAAACTTCAAGTGTTTGGTATACAAACACGTCATCAAGTGCTTGGTATACAGATGCTTCAACAAGTGTTTGGTATACAAACACTTCATCAAGTGCTTGGTATAGACAGTTCACTAAATGTTTGGTATAAAGTCACTTTACCAAGCGGTTGATATACAGACACATCACGAAGTGCTTGGTACACGGCACTTTAACCATGTGCTTGATAAACAGACACCTCACCAAGTGTTTGGTATATAGACACTTCATCAAGTGCTTGATATACAGACACTATATCAAGGGCTTGGTATAGACACTTCATCAAGTGCTTGGTATACAGACACTTCATCAAGTGCTTGGTATACAGTCACTTCATCAAGTGCTTGGTACAGACACTTCATCAACTGCTTGGTATACAGGCACTTCATCAAGTGCTTGGTATACAAACACTTCATCAAGTGCTTGGTATACAAACACTTCATCGAGTGCTTAGTATATAGACACTTCATCAAGTGCTTGGTATACACACTTCATCAAGAGCTTGGTATATAGACACTTCATCAAGTGCTTGGTATATAGACACTTCATCAAGTGCTTGGTATACAGACACTTCATCAAGTGCTTGGTATACAGACACTTCATCAAGTGCTTGGTATAGACACTTCATCAAGTGTTTGCTATAAAAACACTTTATCAAGTGCTTGGTATACAGACACTTCATCAAGTGCTTGATATACAAACACTTCACCAAGTGCTTGGTATACACACTTCATCAAGTGCTTGGTATACAGACACTTCATCAAGTGCTTGCTATACAGACAATTTCATCAAGTGCTTGATATACAGACACTTCACCAAATGCTTGGTATACAGACACTTCACTAGGTGTTTGGTATACAAGCATTTTACTATGTGCTTGGTATACAAACACTTTAACCAAGTGCTTGATATACAGGCACTTCACCAAGAGTTTGGTATACAGACACTTCATCATATGCTTGATATACGAACACTTCACCAAGCACTTGGTATACAGACACTTCATCAAGTGCTTGGTATAGACACTTCACCAAGTGCTTGATATACAAACACTTCACGGAGTGCTTGATATACAATCACTTCATCAAATGCTTGATATACAGACACTCCATCAAGTGCTTGGTATACAGACACTTCATCAAGTGCCCGATATACAGACACTTCATCAAGTGCGTGATATACAAACACTTCATCAAGTGCTTTGTAGACAGACACTTCACCAAGTGCTTGATATACAAACGCCTCAAGTGTTTGGTATATAGACACTTCATCATATGCTTGATATACAAACACTTCACCAAGTGCTTGGTATAGAGACACTTCATCAAGTGTGCTTGGTATAAATGCTTCACCATGTGCTTGATACACAAACACTTCACCAAGTGCTTGGTATACAGACACTTCATCAAGTGCTTGATATACAGACACTTCATCAAGTGCTTGGTATACAGACACTTCATCAAGTGCTTGGTATATAGACACTTCACCAAGTGCTTGGTATACAGACACTTCACTAAGTGCTTGATATACAAACACTTCATCAAGTGCTTGGTATACAGACACTTCATCAAGTGCTTGGTATAGACACTTCATCAAGTGCTTGGTATACAGACAATTCACCAAGTGCTTGATATACAAACACTTCATCAAGTGCTTGGTATACAGACACTTCATCAAATGCTTGGTATACAGACACTTCATCAAGTGCTTGGTATACAGACATTTCATCAGGTGCTTGATATACAAACACTTCACCAAGTGCTTGGTATACAGACACTTCATCAAATGCCTGGTGTACAAACACTTCACTAAGTGTTTGGCATACAGACATTTCAGTATGTGCTTGGTATATAGACATTTTAACCAAGTGCTTTGTACATAAACACTCTCTAACTTCTGCTTGGTATACAGATCTTCACCATTTTAACATCATGTGAAAAGTACAAAAATACCTTCATAATTTGGGAAGAATATATATATATATATATATATATATATATATATATATATATATATATATATATATATATATATATATATATATATATATTTTTTTTTTGCTTTGTCGCTGTCTCCCGCGCTTGCGAGGTAGCGCAAGGAAACAGACGAAAGAAATGGCCCAACCCACCCCCATACACATGTATATACATACGTCCACACACGCAAATATACATACCTACACAGCTTTCCATGGTTTACCCCAGATGCTTCACATGCCTTGATTCAATCCACTGACAGCACGTCAACCCCGGTATACCACATCGCTCCAATTCACTCTATTCCTTGCCCTCCTTTCACCCTCCTGCATGTTCAGGCCCCGATCACACAAAATCTTTTTCACTCCATCTTTCCACCTCCAATTTGGTCTCCCTCTTCTCCTCGTTCCCTCCACCTCCGACACATGTATCCTCTTGGTCAATCTTTCCTCACTCATTCTCTCCATGTGCCCAAACCATTTCAAAACACCCTCTTCTGCTCTCTCAACCATGCTCTTTTTATTTCCACACATCTCTCTTACCCTTACGTTACTTACTCGATCAAACCACCTCACACCACACATTGTCCTCAAACATCTCATTTCCAGCACATCCATCCTCCTGCGCACAACTCTATCCATAGTCCACGCCTCGCAACCATACAACATTGTTGGAACTACTATTCCTTCAAACATGCCCATTTTTGCTTTCCGAGATAATGTTCTCGACTTCCACACATTCTTCAAGGCTCCCAGAATTTTCGCCCCCTCCCCCACCCTATGATCCACTTCCGCTTCCATGTTTCCATCCGCTGCCAGATCCACTCCCAGATATCTAAAACACTTCACTTCCTCCAGTTTTTCTCCATTCAAACTCACCTCCCAATTGACTTGACCCTCAACCCTACTGGACCTAATAACCTTGCTCTTATTCACATTTACTCTTAACTTTCTTCTTTCACACACTTTACCAAACTCAGTCACCAGCTTCTGCAGTTTCTCACATGAATCAGCCACCAGCGCTGTATCATCAGCGAACAACAACTGACTCACTTCCCAAGCTCTCTCATCCCCAACAGACTTCATCCTTGCCCCTCTTTCCAAAACTCTTGCATTCACCTCCCTAACAACCCCATCCATAAACAAATTAAACAACCATATATTAAACAACAATATATATATATATATATATATATATATATATATATATATATATATATATATATATATATTAGAATGACCAATATTCACAGTTGAAATTAAGAAAAGAACTAAGCCTGGCTATGTTTTAAAAGCCTAAATGCTTCCCAGAGCAATTCTTTCAGGTTACATCATTGACAACCTTCATGTTACAAGAAGTAACATAAATATCATTCTTAAATACACTTAAGTATATGAATGTATTTTTGAAAACAGTATTGAAAATTTCATTACTCTTTCTATAATAAATTCATCTAAAATGCCGTATTATTGATTATGCAATTAAATCATTTCTACACGCTCCCAAAGCTTTCTTTTCATATATGCTCACTTTTTCCGCCCCCAAGAGTCCCTTCTGTGGGTGTTTGTAATGGTGGAGGATTGGGTTGTGTCCAGAGCACAGATAGAAAAGAGCAACTTGTACGTATAATTACAGAGGACATCTGTTATACCTACACAAAGTCTAACCATGTGTCTACTGGATTTGGATATTATAAACTGCTATAGATCTAACTTGTACAATTATATTCACCTGTGAAAATTCTTTAACATTAGTAATGAGTATGAGCAAACTTTAAATCACTGTTGGTCCTTAGCAAAATTCTTGACAGGGTAATGATCCTCATACTCCAGGACGTGGGTTTCCATATACTCACACTGATCTCTGTAATAACAGAAGAAAATTACACAAAATATTGACAAGCTAATGCAGCATCTGTTAATGTAAAAGCACTTCTTGGATTTGAACTACAAAGTACCAAGTCACATTTACTCAATATCTACTCATGTCACAGCACTTTCTAAACTTTCATTATACAAAATAACAACAAAATTACAGTATCTTTTGATGCGATGGCACTTCATACATCCTTATCGACTTACTTCCTGTCCCAGGAGTCCCTTCTATCCTTATAAGGCTCCTGTAATGCTTGAAAAGCTGACCATGTCCACCAGTTGGGAAAACAGGTCATAAAGTGTGATTTTGTGTGTGTGCTATGTGAAGAAAATGCAGGGGAACTGAGTAGTAAGTGCTCGGCGTCTTCTTTATGGTAGAAGCACTGTGGGCATGGAGAGTCTTGGAATATGATGAAATGGTGCTTGTAGTCTTGTGATGGGTAATGTTAAAAGCATAGATGGGAGAGTGTGACTTGTTTCTCTGGGGAGTGTGGCTTATGTGGTGTATGTCTGGTGGGCTGGAGTTTAAGAATGAGTTGGAAAGTCAAATGTTTAGAACTTCTCTGGTTACTTCATTGCATATTTGTTTTGTCAGTGTTCTATTTGCTGAGGGTGGGGATCCATAAGTAAACATTACTAAGGTGTAAGGCAGAGATAAGCTTTCTATTTCTACGTGAAGGTAATGGTTTGTTATGGAGTGGTTTGGGTAGGAGGGATCTATTGCTACTGCAAAAAAACTAAGTACCAAGCAAGTTGATGTGGGAATGTATTGTGAGCATCCTTCTTTAATTGTGAAAATGTCAAGTGACTGTGGTTTTAAGCACCCATTGATTGTTTTAAGTATTCAAACTCTGTGGAAAAAATTATCTATAAAATGATGAAACAAAACAACCCACTGTCAGCCACACAGCATGGCTTCAGAGCATAACACTCTATCACGAAGCTAAACATGGTGATACTTAACACTGACCTCAACAACCAACCACAAACTCCCTCCTGTAGAGTATAAGTGGCAACAGACAATAACAAAGCATTTGAAACTGTCCCTCAACACCCTCCTGTAGAGTATAAGTGGCAACAGACATTAACAAAGCATTTGAAACTGTCCCTCAACACCCTCCTGTAGGTATAAGTGGCAACAGACATTAACAAAGCATTTGAAACCAACACCCTCCTGTAGAGTATAAGTGGCAACAGACATTAACAAAGCATTTGAAACTGTCCCTCAACACCCTCCTGTAGAGTATAAGTGGCAACAGACATTAACAAAGCATTTGAAACTGTCCCTCAACACCCTCCTGTAGAGTATAAGTGGCAACAGACATTAACAAAGCATTTGAAACTGTCCCTCAACACCCTCTTGTTGAGTATAAGTGGCAACAGACATTAACAAAGCATTTGAAACTGTTCCTCAACACATCCTCAAACAAAAAGTACTTGACATCAACCTCAACAACAATGACAAAAAAGGAAATGGTCAATTTCATAGCCAGCTGACATGTCAAAGCCACTCACAATGGCTTTTCCTCTAAAACACTTAAACTCAACAATGGAGCAATGGAGTTTCCAACTCTCTTTAATCTCATCTGATGTGACTGCCTACAGCCACAGGAAAGCTTCATTGTGAAGTTCCTCTTGTATGTAGATGACCTCACAATCACATTTTAACACCATGAACCACAGATGTAACACCATACATGTGGTAATGCAATGCCACATCTCCACAGGAGTCTCCAATTATTCTTTTAACCGGTAACACCAACACCCTGCATGGACACTCTCTCCTAATGAGCAAAAACTAACCATTCTAGGTATCACATACGACAAACACAACATACACTCCCCACACAAATAATGTGCATTGCAATGACAACTAAAGAATGGTTGTGAGCAAATTCAGACTCTGTTCACCTGTTCCAGGTGCTACCTCACAAATGTGAGGAATGGCAACCAAGGAGGAATCACTAGGCAATCATTAGGTTTAGAATGACAAGTTAATTGGGAGGAGAGTTTGAATGGAGAAAAACTGGAGGAAGTGAAGTGTTTTAGATATCTGGGAGAGACCTTAGCAGTGGACAGAACCATGGAAGCAGAAATAAGTCACAGGGTGGGGTACGGGGTGAAGGTTCTGGGAGCGTTGAAGAATGTGTGGAAGGCGAGAATGTTTATCTTGGAGAGCGAAAATGGGTATGATTGAAGGAATAGTGGTTCCAACAATGTTATATGGTTGTGACGCATAGGCTATATATAAGGTTGTGCACCCTCTCCCTCCCTGTGACTCACTTCTGCTTCCATGGATCCATCTGCTCCTAAGTCCACTCCCAGATATCTAAAACACTTCACTTCCTCTAGTTTTTCTCTATTCAAACTTACCTCCCAATTAACTTGTCCCTCTAACCCTACTAAACCTAATAACCTTGCTCTTATTCACATTTACTCTCAACTTTCTCCGTTCTCACACTTTACCAAACTCAGTCACCAACCTCTGCAGTTTCTCACCCGAATTAGCCATCAGCAAACAATAACTGACTCACTTCCCAAGCCCTCTCATTCCCAACAGACTGCATACTTGCCCCTCTCTCCAAAACTCTTGCATTCACCTCCCTAAGCACCCCATCCATAAACAAATTAAACAACCATGGAGACGTCATGCACCCTTGCCTCAAACCGATATTGTCTGGGAACCAATCACTTTCCTCTCTTCCAACTCACACAAATGCCTTATATCCTTCCTTCTAGCAACTTACCTCCCACGCCATGTACTCTTAAAACTTTCTACAAAGCATCTCTATCAACCCAATCATATGCCTTCTCCAGATCCATAAATGCTAAATACAAATCCATTTGTTTTTCTAAGTATTTCTCACATACATTCTTCAGAGCAAACACCTGATCCATACATCCTCTACCACTTCTGAAACCACACTGCTCTTCCTCGATCTGATGCTCTGTACATGCCTTTACCCTCTCAATCAATACCCTCTCATATAATTCCCAGGAATACTCAATAAACTTATGCCTCTGTAATTTGAACACTCACCTTTATCCTCTTTGCCTTTGTGCAATGGCACTATGCGTGCATTCCACCAATCCTCAGGCACTACACCATGATCCATACATACACTGAATATTCTTACCAGTCAACAACAGAGTCACCACCTTTTTTAATGAATTCCACTGCATTACCATCCAAACATGCCGCCTTACCGGCTTTCATCTCCTGCAAAGCTTTCACAACCTCTTCTCCGTTTATCATACTCATTTATCTATATTTGTTATACTTTGTCGCTGTCTCCCGCATTAGCGAGGTAGCGCAAGGAAACAGATGAAAGAATGGCCCAACCCACCCACATACACATGTATTTACATACACGTCCACACACACAAATATACATACCTATACATTTCAACGTATACATATATATATACACACACAGACATATACATATATACACATGTACATAATTCATACTGTCTGCCTTTATTCATTCCCATTGCCACCCTGCCACACATGAAATAACAACCCCTTCCCCCTGCATGTGCGCGAGGTAACACTAGGAAAAGACAACAAAGGCCACTTTCGTTCACACTCAATCTCTAGCTGTCATGTAATAATGCACCGAAACCACAGCTCCCTTTCCACATCCAGGCCCCACACACTTTCCATGGTTTACCCCAGATGCTTCACATGCCCTGGTTCAATCCACTGACAGCACGTTGACCCCAGTATACCACATTGTTCCAATTCACTCTATTCATTGCATGCCTTTCACCCTCCTGTATGTTCAGGCCCCGATCACTCAAAATCTTTTTCACTCCATCTTTCCACTCCAATTTGGTCTCCCACTTCTCGTTCCCTCTACCTCTGACACATATATCCTCTTGGTCAATCTTTCCTCACTCATTCTCACCATGTGACCAAACCATTTCAAAACACCCTCTTCTGCTCTCTCAACCACACTCTTTTTATCACCACACATCTCTCTTACCCTTTCATTACTTACTCAATCAAGCCACCTCACACCACATATTGTTCTCAAACATCTCATTTCAAGCACATCCACCCTCCTCTGCACAACTCTATCCATAGCCCACACCTCGCAACCTTATAACATTGTTGGAACCACGATTCCTTCAAACACACCCATTTTTGCTTTCCGAGATAATATTCTCAACTTCCACACATTCTTTAACGCTCCCAGAACTTTCGCCCCTCCCCCACCTATGATTCATTTCTGCTTCCAAGGTTCCATCCGCTGCCAAATCCACTCCCAGATATCTAAAACACTTCACTTCCTCCAGTTTTTCTCCATTCAAACTTACCTCCCAATTGACTTGTCCCTCAACCCTACTGTACCTAATAACCTTGTTCTTATTCACATTTACTCTCAGCTTTCTTCTTTCACACACTTTACCAAACTCAGTCACCAGCTTCTGCAGTTTCTCACATGAATCAGCCACCAGTGCTGTATCATCAGCAAACAACAACTGACTCACTTCCCAAGCTCTCTCATCCACAACAGACGTCATACTTGCCCCCTTTTCCAAAACTCTTGCATTCACCTCCCTAACAACCCCATCCATAAACAAATTAAACAACCATGGAGACATCACACACCCCTGCTGCAAACCAACATTCACTGAGAACCAATCACTTTCCTCTCTTCCTACTTGTACACATGCCTTACATCCTAAATAAAAACTTTTCACTGCTTCTAACAACTTGCCCCTCACACCATATATTCTTAATACCTTAATACCTTCCACAAATTAAACAACCATGGAGACATCACACACCCCTGCTGCAAACCAACGTTCACTGAGAACCAATCACTTTCCTCTCTTCCTACTTGTACACATGCCTTACATCCTAAATAAAAACTTTTCACTGCTTCTAACAACTTGCCTCCCACACCATATATTCTTAATACCTTCCACAGAGCATCTCTGTCAACTCTATCATATGCCTTCTCCAGATCCATAAATGCTACATACAAATCCATATGCTTTTCTACGTATTTCTCACATACATTTTTCAAAGCAAACACCTGATACACACATCCTCTACCACTTCTGAAACCACACTGCTCTTCCCCAATCTGATGCTCTGTACATGCGTTCACCCTCTCAATCAATACCCTCCCATACAATTTACCAGGAATACTCAACAAACTTATACCTCTGTAATTTTAGCACTCACTTTTATCCCCTTTGCTTTTGTACAATGGCACTATGCAAGCATTCCGCCAATCCTCAGGCACCTCACCATGAGTCATACATACATTAAATAACCTTACCAACCAGTCAACAATACAGACACCCCCTTTTTTAATAAATTCCACTGCAGTACCATCCAAACCTGCTGCCTTGCCGGCTTTCATCTTCCGCAAAGCTTTTACTACCTCTTCCCTGTTTACCAAGTCATTTCCCTAACCCTCTCACTCTGCATGCCACCACGACCAAAGCACCTTATATCTGCCAGTCTATCATCAAACACATTCAACAAACTTCAAAATACTCACTCCATCTCCTCACATCACCACTACTCATTATCACCTCCCCATTAGCCCCCTTCACTGAAGTTCCCATTGATTCCCTTGTCTTACGCACTTTATTTACCTCCTTCCAAAACATCTTTTTATTCTCCCTAAAATCTAATGATACTCTCTCACCCCAACTCTCATTTGCCCTCTTTTTCACCTCTTGCACCTTTCTCTTGACCTCCTGCCTCTTTCTTTTATACATCTCCCAGTCATTTGCATTATTTCCCTGCAAAAATCGTCCAAATGCCTCTCTCTTCTCTTTCAATAATAATCTTACTTCTCCATCCCACCACACTACCCATTCTAATCTGACCACCTCCCACGCTTCTCATGCCACAAGCATCTTTTGCGCAAGCCATCACTGCTTCCCTAAATACATCCCATTCCTCCCCCACTCCCCTTATGCCCTTTGTTCTCACCTTTTTCCATTCTATACTCAGTCTCTCCTGGTATTTCCTCACACAAGTCTCCTTCCCAAGCTCACTTACTCTCACCACTCTTTTCACCCCAACATTCTCTCTTCTTTTCTAAAAACCTCTAAAAATCTTCACCTTCACCTCCACAAGATAATGATCAGACATCCCTTCAGTTGCACCTCTCAGCACATTAACATCCAAAAGTCTCTCTTTCGTGCACCTATCAATTAACACATAATCCAATAATGCTCTCTGGCCATCTCTCCTACTTACATATGTATACTTATGTACATCTCTCTTTTTAAACCAGGTATTCCCAATCACCAGTCCTTTTTCAGCACATAAACCTATACGCTCTTCACCATTTCCATTTACAACACTGAACACCCCATGTACACCAATTATTCCCTCAACTGCCACATTACTCACCTTTGCATTCAAATCACCCATCACTATAACCTGGTCTCATACATCAAAACTACTAGCATGCTCACTTAGCTGCTCCCAAAACACTTGCCTCTCATGATCTTTCTTCTCATGCCCCGGTGCATATGCACCAATAATCACCCATCTCTCTCCATCGACTTTCAGTTTTACCCATATCAATCTAGAGGTTACTTTCTTACACTCTATCACATACTCCCAACACATCTGTTTCAGGAGTACTGCTACCCCTTCCCTTACTCTTGTCCTCTCACTAACCCCTGACTTTACTCCCAAGACATTCCCAAACCAATGTTCCCCTTTACCCTTGAGCTTGGTTTTACTCAGAGCCAAAACATCCAGGTTCCTTTCCTCAAACATACTACCTATCTCTCCTTTTTTCTCATCATGATTACAACCACACACATTTAGACACGCCGATCTGAGCCTTCGAGGTGGATGAGCACTCCTTCCGTGACTCCTTCTGTTTCCCCTTTTAGAAAGTTAAAATACAAGAAAGGGAGGGTTTCCAGCCCCCTGCTCCCGTCCCCTTTAGTCGCCTTCTACGACACATGAAGAATGCGTGGGAAGTATTCTTTCTTCCCTATCCCGTGGGATATATATATATATATATATATATATATATATATATATATATATATATATTATCCCTGGAGGAAGTGAAGTGTTTTAGATATCTGGGAGTGGATCTGTCAGCGGATGGAACCATGGAAGCGGAAGTGGATCATAGGGTGGGGGAGGGGGCGAAAATTTTGGGAGCCTTGAAAAATGTGTGGAAGTCGAGAACATTATCTCGGAAAGCAAAAATGGGTATGTTTGAAGGAATAGTGGTACCAACAATGTTGTATGGTTGCGAGGCGTGGGCTATGGATAGAGATGTGCGCAGGAGGATGGATGTGCTGGAAATGAGATGTTTGAGGAAAATGTGTGGTGTGAGGTGGTTTGATCGAGTAAGTAACGTAAGGGTAAGAGAGATGTGTGGAAATAAAAAGAGCGTGGTTGAGAGAGCAGAAGAGGGTGTTTTGAAATGGTTTGGGCACATGGAGAGAATGAGTGAGGAAAGATTGACCAAGAGGATATATGTGTCGGAGGTGGAGGGAACGAGGAGAAGAGGGAGACCAAATTGGAGGTGGAAAGATGGAGTGAAAAAGATTTTGTGTGATCGGGGCCTGAACATGCAGGAGGGTGAAAGGAGGGCAAGGAATAGAGTGAATTGGAGCGATGTGGTATACAGGGGTTGACGTGCTGTCAGTGGATTGAATCAAGGCATGTGAAGCGTCTGGGGTAAACCATGGAAAGCTGTGTAGGTATGTATATTTGCGTGTGTGGACGTGTGTATGTACATGTGTATGGGGGGGGGGGGTTGGGCCATTTCTTTCGTCTGTTTCCTTGCGCTACCTCGCAAACGCGGGAGACAGCGACAAAGTATAAAAAAAAAAAAAAAAAAAAAAAAAAAAAAAAAAATATTATCCCTGGGGATAGGGGAGAAAGAATACTTCCCACGTATTCCCTGCATGTCGTAGAAGCCGACTAAAAGGGGAGGGAGCGTGGGGCTGGAAATCCTCTCCTTTCTTTTTTTTTTTTGATTTTCCAAAAGAAGGAACAGAGAAGGGGACCAGGTGAGGATATTCCCTCAAAGGCCCAGTCCTCTGTTCTTAATGCTACCTCGCTAACGCGGGAAATGGCAAATAGTTTGAAAGAAAGAAAGATATATATATATATATATATATATATATATATATATATACAAAGGCAAAGGGGATAAGAGTGAGTGCTCAAATTACAGAGGTATAAGTTTATTGAGTATTTCTGGTAAATCATATGGGAGGGTATTGATTGAGAGGGTGAAGGCATGTACAGAGCATCAGATTGGGGAAGTGCAGTGTGGTTTCAGAAGTGGTAGAGGATGTGTGGATCAGGTGTTTGCTTTGAAGAATGTATGTGAGAAATACTTAGAAAAGCAAATGGATTTGTATGTAGCATTTATGGATCTGGAGAAGGCATATGATAGAGTTGATAGAGATGCTCTGTGGAAGGTATTAAGAATATATGGTGTGGGAGGCAAGTTGTTAGAAGCAGTGAAAAGTTTTTATCGAGGTTGTAAGGCATGTGTACATGTAGGAAGAAAGGAAAGTGATTGGTTCTCAGTGAATGTAGGTTTGCGGCAGGGGTGTGTGATGTCTCCATGGTTGTTTAATTTGTTTATGGATGGGGTTGTTAGGGAGGTGAATGCAAGAGTTTTGGAAAGAGGGACAAGTATGAAGTCTGTTGGGGATGAGAGAGCTTGGGAAGTGAGTCAGTTGTTGTTCGCTGATGATACAGCGCTGGTGGCTGATTCATGTGAGAACCTGCAGAAGCTGGTGACTGAGTTTGGTAAAGTGTGTGAAAGAAGAAAGTTAAGAGTAAATGTGAATAAGAGCAAGGTTATTAGGTACAGTAGGGTTGAGGGTCAAGTCAATTGGGAGGTAAGTTTGAATGGAGAAAAACTGGAGGAAGTAAAGTGTTTTAGATATCTGGGAGTGTATCTGGCAGTGGATGGAACCATGGAAGCGGAAGTGGATCATAGGGTGGGGGAGGGGGCGAAAATTCTGGGAGCCTTGAAGAATGTGTGGAAGTCGAGAACATTATCTCGGAAAGCAAAAATGGGTATGTTTGAAGGAACAGTGGTTCCAACAATGTTGTATGGTTGCGAGGCGTGGGCTATGGATAGAGTTGTGCGCAGGAGGATGGATGTGCTGGAAATGAGATGTTTGAGGACAATGTGTGGTGTGAGGTGGTTTGATCGGGTAAGTAACGTAAGGGTAAGAGAGATGTGTGGAAATAAAAAGAGCGTGGTTGAGAGAGCAGAAGAGGGTGTTTTGAAATGGTTTGGGCACATGGAGAGACTGAGTGAGGAAAGATTGACCAAGAGGATATATGTGTCGGAGGTGGAGGGAACGAGGAGAAGTGGGAGACCAAATTGGAGGTGGAAAGATGGAGTGAAAAAGATTTTGAGTGATCGGGGCCTGAACATGCAGGAGGGTGAAAGGCGGGCAAGGAATAGAGTGAATTGGATCAATGTGGTATACCGGGGTTGACGTGCTGTCAGTGGATTGAATCAAGGCATGTGTATGGGGGTGGGTTGGGCCATTTCTTTCGTCTGTTTCCTTGCGCTACCTCGCAAACGCAGGAGACAGCGACAAAAAAAAAAAATATATATATATATATATATATATATATATATATATATATATATATATATATATATATATTTTATATATATATATATATATATATATATATATATATATATATATATATATATATATATATATATATATATATATATATTTTCTTTCTCCCCTATCCCTGGGGATAGGGGAGAAAGAATACTTCCCACGTATTCCCTGCGTGTCGTAGAAGGCGACTAAAAGGGGAGGGAGCGGGGGGCTGGAAATCCTCCCCTCTCACTTTTTTTTAATTTTCCAAAAGAAGGAACAGAGAAGGGGGCCAGGTGAGGATATTCCCTCAGTGGCCCAGTCCTCAGTTTTTAACGCTACCTCGCTAACGCGGGAAATGGCGAATAGTTTGAAAAAAAAAAAAAAAAAAAAGATATATATATATATATATATATATATATATATATATATATATATATATATATATATATATATATATATATATATATATTATCCCAGGGGATAGGGGAGAAAGAATACTTCCCACGTATTCCCTGCGTGTCGTAGAAGGCGACTAAAAGGGGAGGGAGCGGGGGGTTGGAAATCCTCCCCTCTCAATTTTTTTTTTTAATTTTCCAAAAGAAGGAACAGAGAAGGGGGCCAGGTGAGGATATTCCCTCAGTGGCCCAGTTCTCTGTTCTTAACGCTACCTCGCTAACGCGGGAAATGGCGAATAGTTTGAAAAATATATATATATATATATATATATATATATATATATATATATATATATATATATATTTTCTTTCTTTCTTTCATACTATTCGCTATTTCCTGCATTAGCGAGGCAGCGTGAAGAACAGAGGACTGGGGCTTTGAGGGAATATCCTCACCTGGCCCCTCTTCTCTGTTCCTTCTTTTGGAAAATTGAAAAAAAAAACAAGAGGGGAGGATTTACAGCCACCTGCTCCCTCCCCTTTTAGTCGCCTTCTACGACACGCAGGGAATATGTGGGAAGTATTCTTTCTCCCCTATCCCCAGGGATATATATATATATATATATATATATATATATATATATATATATATATATTTTTTTTTTTTTTTTTTTTTTTTTTTATACTTTGTCGCTGTCTCCCGCGTTTGCGAGGTAGCGCAAGGAAACAGACGAAAGAAATGGCCCAACCCCCCCCCCATACACATGTACATACACACGTCCACACACGCAAATATACATACCTACACAGCTTTCCATGGTTTACCCCAGACGCTTCACATGCCTTGATTCAATCCACTGACAGCACGTCAACCCCTGTATACCACATCGCTCCAATTCACTCTATTCCTTGCCCTCCTTTCACCCTCCTGCATGTTCAGGCCCGATCACACAAAATCTTTTTCACTCCATCTTTCCACCTCCAATTTGGTCTCCCTCTTCTCCTCGTTCCCTCCACCTCCGACACATATATCCTCTTGGTCAATCTTTCCTCACTCATTCTCTCCATGTGCCCAAACCATTTCAAAACACCCTCTTCTGCTCTCTCAACCACGCTCTTTTTATTTCCACACATCTCTCTTACCCTTACGTTACTTACTCGATCAAACCACCTCACACCACACATTGTCCTCAAACATCTCATTTCCAGCACATCCATCCTCCTGCGCACATCTCTATCCATAGCCCACGCCTCGCAACCATACAACATTGTTGGAACCACTATTCCTTCAAACATACCCATTTTTGCTTTCCGAGATAATGTTCTCGACTTCCACACATTCTTCAAGGCTCCCAAAATTTTCGCCCCCTCCCCCACCCTATGATCCACTTCCGCTTCCATGGTTCCATCCGCTGCCAGATCCACTCCCAGATATCTAAAACACTTCACTTCCTCCAGTTTTTCTCCATTCATACTCACCTCCCAATTGACTTGACCCTCACCCCTACTGTACCTAATAACCTTGCTCTTATTCCCATTTACTCTTAACTTTCTTCTTCCACACACTTTACCAAACTCAGTCACCAGCTTCTGCAGTTTCTCACATGAATCAGCCACCAGTGCTGTATCATCAGCGAACAACAACTGACTCACTTCCCAAGCTCTCTCATCCCCAACAGACTTCATACTTGCCCCTCTTTCCAAAACTCTTACATTTACCTCCCTAACAACCCCATCCATAAACAAATTAAACAACCATGGAGACATCACACACCCCTGCCGCAAACCTACATTCACTGACAACCAATCACTTTCCTCTCTTCCTACACGTACACATGCCTTACATCCTCGATAAAAACTTTTCACTGCTTCTAACAACTTTCCTCCCACACCATATATTCTTAATACCTTCCACAGAGCATCTCTATCAACTCTATCATATGCCTTCTCCAGATCCATAAATGCTACATACAAATCCATTTGCTTTTCTAAGTATTTCTCACATACATTCTTCAAAGCAAACACCTGATCCACACATCCTCTACCACTTCTGAAACCACACTGCTCTTCCCCGATCTGATGCTCTGTACATGCCTTCACCCTCTCAATCAATACCCTCCCATATGATTTACCAGGAATACTCAATAAACTTATACCTCTGTAATTTGAGCACTCACTCTTATCCCCTTTGCCTTTGTACAATGGCACTATGCACGCATTCCGCCAATCCTCAGGCACCTCACCATGAGTCATACATACATTAAATAACCTTACGAACCAGTCAACAATACAGTCACCCCCTTTTTTAATAAATTCCACTGCAATACCATCCAAACCTGCTGTCTTGCCGGCTTTCATCATCCGCAAAGCTTTCACTACCTCTTCTCTGTTTACCAAATCATTTTCCCTAACCCTCTCACTTTGCACACCACCTCGACCAAAACACCCTATATCTGCCACTCTATCATCAAACACATTCAACAAAGCTTCAAAATACTCACTCCATCTCCTTCTCACATCACCACTACTTGTTATCACCTCCCCATTTGCGCCCTTCACTGAAGTTCCCATTTGCTCCCTTGTCTTATGCACTTTATTTACCTCCTTCCAGAACATCTTTTTATTCTCTCTAAAATTTAATGATACTCTCTCACCCCAACTCTCGTTTGCCCTTTTTTTCACCTCTTGCACCTTTCTCTTGACCTCCTGTCTCTTTCTTTTATACATCTCCCACTCAATTGCATTTTTTCCCTGCAAAAATCGTCCAAATGCCTCTCTCTTCTCTTTCACTAATACTCTTACTTCTTCATATATATATATATATATATATATATATATATATATATATATATATATATATATGGGAAACAGAAGAAGGAGTCACGCGGGGAGTGCTCATCCTCCTCGAAGGCTCAGAGTGGGGTGCCTAAATGTGTGTGGATGTAACCAAGATGTGAAAAAAGGAGAGATAGGTAGTATGTTTGAGGAAAGGAACCTGGATGTTTTGGCTCTGAGTGAAACGAAGCTCAAGGGTAAAGGGGAAGAGTGGTTTGGGAATGTCTGGGGAGTAAAGTCAGGGGTTAGTGAGAGGACAAGAGCAAGGGAAGGAGTAGCAATACTCCTGAAACAGGAGTTGTGGGAGTATGTGATAGAATGTAAGAAGGTAAATTCTCGATTAATATGGGTAAAACTGAAAGTTGATGGAGAGAGGTGGGTGATTATTGGTGCATATGCACCTGGGCATGAGAAGAAAGATCATGAGAGGCAAGTGTTTTGGGAGCAGCTGAATGAGTGTGTTAGTGGTTTTGATGCACGAGACCGGGTTATAGTGATGGGTGATTTGAATGCAAAGGTGAGTAATGTGGCAGTTGAGGGAATAATTGGTATACATGGGGTGTTCAGTGTTGTAAATGGAAATGGTGAAGAGCTTGTAGATTTATGTGCTGAAAAAGGACTGATGATTGGGAATACCTGGTTTAAAAAGCGAGATATACATAAGTATACTTATGTAAGTAGGAGAGATGGCCAGAGAGCGTTATTGGATTACGTGTTAATTGACAGGCGTGCGAGAGAGAGACTTTTGGATGTTAATGTGCTGAGAGTTGCAACTGGAGGGATGTCTGATCATTATCTTGTGGAGACTAAGGTGAAGATTTGTATGGGTTTTCAGAAAAGAAGAGTGAATGTTGGGGTGAAGAGGGTGGTGAGAGTAAGTGAGCTTGGGAAGGAGACCTGTGTGAGGAAGTACCAGGAGAGACTGAGTACAGAATGGAAAAAGGTGAGAACAATGGAAGTAAGGGGAGTGGTGGAGGAATGGGATGTATTTAGGGAATCATTGATGGATTGCGCAAAAGATGCTTGTGGCATGAGAAGAATGGGAGGTGGGTTGATTAGAAAGGGTAGTGAGTGGTGGGATGAAGAAGTAAGAGTATTAGTGAAAGAGAAGAGAGAGGCATTTGGACGATTTTTGCAGGGAAAAAATGCAATTGAGTGGGAGATGTATAAAAGAAAGAGACAGGAGGTCAAGAGAAAGGTGCAAGAGGTGAAAAAAAGGGCAAATGAGAGTTGGGGTGAGAGAGTATCATTAAATTTTAGAGAGAATAAAAAGATGTTCTGGAAGGAGGTAAACAAAGTGCGTAAGACAAGGGAGCAAATGGGAACTTCAGTGAAGGGCGCAAATGGGGAGGTGATAACAAGTAGTGGTGATGTGAGAAGGAGATGGAGTGAGTATTTTGAAGCTTTGTTGAATGTGTTTGATGATAGAGTGGCAGATATAGGGTGTTTTGGTCGAGGTGGTGTGCAAAGTGAGAGGGTTAGGGAAAATGATTTGGTAAACAGAGAAGAGGTAGTGAAAGCTTTGCGGAAGATGAAAGCCGGCAAGGCAGCAGGTTTGGATGGTATTGCAGTGGAATTTATTAAAAAAGGGGGTGACTGTATTGTGGACTGGTTGGTAAGGTTATTTAATGTATGTATGACTCATGGTGAGGTGCCTGAGGATTGGCGGAATGCGTGCATAGTGCCATTGTACAAAGGCAAAGGGGATAAGAGTGAGTGCTCAAATTACAGAGGTATAAGTTTATTGAGTATTCCTGGTAAATTATATGGGAGGGTATTGATTGAGAGGGTGAAGGCATGTACAGAGCATCAGATCGGGGAAGAGCAGTGTGGTTTCAGAAGTGGTAGAGGATGTGTGGATCAGGTGTTTGCTTTGAAGAATGTATGTGAGAAATACTTAGAAAAGCAAATGGATTTGTATGTAGCATTTATGGATCTGGAGAAGGCATATGACAGAGTTGATAGAGATGCTCTGTGGAAGGTATTAAGAATATATGGTGTGGGAGGAAAGTTGTTAGAAGCAGTGAAAAGTTTTTATCGAGGATGTAAGGCATGTGTACGTGTAGGAAGAGAGGAAAGTGATTGGTTCTCAGTGAATGTAGGTTTGTGGCAGGGGTGTGTGATGTCTCCATGGTTGTTTAATTTGTTTATGGATGGGGTTGTTAGGGAGGTAAATGCAAGAGTTTTGGAAAGAGGGGCAAGTATGAAGTCTGTTGGGGATGAGAGAGCTTGGGAAGTGAGTCAGTTGTTGTTCGCTGATGATACAGCGCTGGTGGCTGATTCATGTGAGAAACTGCAGAAGCTGGTGACTGAGTTTGGTAAAGTGTGTGGAAGAAGAAAGTTAAGAGTAAATGTGAATAAGAGCAAGGTTATTAGGTACAGTAGGGTTGAGGGTCAAGTCAATTGGGAGGTGAGTTTGAATGGAGAAAAACTGGAGGAAGTGAAGTGTTTTAGATATCTGGGAGTGGATTTGGCAGCGGATGGAACCATGGAAGCGGAAGTGGATCATAGGGTGGGGGAGGGGGCGAAAATTCTGGGGGCCTTGAAGAATGTGTGGAAGTCGAGAACATTATCTCGGAAAGCAAAAATGGGTATGTTTGAAGGAATAGTGGTTCCAACAATGTTGTATGGTTGCGAGGCGTGGGCTATGGATAGAGTTGTGTGCAGGAGGATGGATGTGCTGGAAATGAGATGTTTGAGGACAATGTGTGGTGTGAGGTGGTTTGATCGAGTGAGTAACGTAAGGGTAAGAGAGATGTGTGGAAATAAAAAGAGCGTGGTTGAGAGAGCAGAAGAGGGTGTTTTGAAGTGGTTTGGGCACATGGAGAGAATGAGTGAGGAAAGATTGACCAAGAGGATATATGTGTCGGAGGTGAAGGGAACGAGGAGAAGAGGGAGACCAAATTGGAGGTGGAAAGATGGAGTGAAAAAGATTTTGTGTGATCGGGGCCTGAACATGCAGGAGGGTGAAAGGAGGGCAAGGAATAGAGTGAATTGGAGCGATGTGGTATACCGGGGTTGACGTGCTGTCAGTGGATTGAATCAAGGCATGTGAAGCGTCTGGGGTAAACCATGGAAAGCTGTGTAGGTATGTATATTTGCGTGTGTGGACGTATGTATATATATGTGTATGGGGGGGGGGGGTTGGGCCATTTCTTTCGTCTGTTTCCTTGCGCTACCTCGCAAACGCGGGAGACAGCGACAAAGTATAATAAAATATAATATAATATATATATATATATATATATATAGGGTGGGGGAGGGGGCGAAAATTCTGGTAGCCTTGAATAATGTGTGGAAGTCGAGAACATTATCTCGGAAAGCAAAAATGGGTATGTTTGAAGGAATAGTGGTTCCAACAATGTTGTATGGTTGCGAGGCGTGGACTATGGATAGAGTTGTGCGCAGGAGGATGGATGTGCTGGAAATGAGATGTTTGAGGACAATGTGTGGTGTGAGGTGGTTTGATCGAGTAAGTAACGTAAGGGTAAGAGAGATGTGTGGTAATAAAAAGAGCGTGGTTGAGAGAGCAGAAGAGGGTGTTTTGAAATGGTTTGGTCACATGGAGAGAATGAGTGAGGAAAGATTGACCAAGAGGATATATGTGTCGGAGGTGGAGGGAACGAGGAGAAGAGGGAGACCAAATTGGAGGTGGAAAGATGGAGTGAAAAAGATTTTGTGTGATCGGGGCCTGAACATGCAGGAGGGTGAAAGGAGGGCAAAGAATAGGGTGAATTGGAGCGATGTGGTATACCGGGGTTGACGTGCTGTCAGTGGATTGAATCAAGGCATGTGTATGGGGGTGGGTTGGGTCATTTCTTTCGTCTTTTTCCTTGCGCTACCTCACAAACGCGGGAGACAACGACAAAGCAAAAAAAAAAAATATATATATATATATATATATATATATATATATATATATATATATATATATAGGGTGTTTTGGTCGAGGTGGTGTGCAAAGTGAGAGGGTTAGGGAAAATGATTTGGTAAACAGAGAAGAGGTAGTAAAAGCTTTGCGGAAGATGAAAGCCGGCAAGGCAGCAGGTTTGGATGGTATTGCAGTGGAATTTATTAAAAAAGGGGGTGACTGTATTGTTGACTGGTTGGTAAGGTTATTTAATGTATGTATGACTCATGGTGAGGTGCCTGAGGATTGGCGGAATGCGTGCATAGTGCCATTGTACAAAGGCAAAGGGGATAAGAGTGAGTGCTCAAATTACAGAGGTATAAGTTTGTTGAGTATTCCTGGTAAATTATATGGGAGGGTATTGATTGAGAGGGTGAAGGCATGTACAGAGCATCAGATTGGGGAAGAGCAGTGCGGTTTCAGAAGTGGTAGAGGATGTGTGGATCAGGTGTTTGCTTTGAAGAATGTATGTGAGAAATACTTAGAAAAGCAAATGGATTTGTATGTAGCATTTATGGATCTGGAGAAGGCATATGATAGAGTTGATAGAGATGCTCTGTGGAAGGTATTAAGAATATATGGTGTGGGAGGCAAGTTGTTAGAAGCAGTGAAAAGTTTTTATCGAGGATGTAAGGCATGTGTACGTGTAGGAAGAGAGGAAAGTGATTGGTTCTCAGTGAATGTAGGTTTGCGGCAGGGGTGTGTGATGTCTCCATGGTTGTTTAATTTGTTTATGGATGGGGTTGTTAGGGAGGTAAATGCAAGAGTCCTGGAAAGAGGGGCAAGTATGAAGTCTGTTGGGGATGAGAGAGTTTGGGAAGTGAGTCAGTTGTTGTTCGCTGATGATACAGCGCTGGTGGCTGATTCATGTGAGAAACTGCAGAAGCTGGTGACTGAGTTTGGTAAAGTGTGTGGAAGAAGAAAGTTAAGAGTAAATGTGAATAAGAGCAAGGTTATTAGGTACAGTAGGGTTGAGGGTCAAGTCAATTGGGAGGTGAGTTTGAATGGAGAAAAACTGGAGGAAGTGAAGTGTTTTAGATATCTGGGAGTGGATCTGTCAGCGGATGGAACCATGGAAACGGAAGTGGATCATAGGGTGGGGGAGGGGGCGAAAATTTTGGGAGCCTTGAAAAATGTGTGGAAGTCGAGAACATTATCTCGGAAAGCAAAAATGGGTATGTTTGAAGGAATAGTGGTTCCAACAATGTTGTATGGTTGCGAGGCGTGGGCTATGGATAGAGTTGTGCGCAGGAGGATGGATGTGCTGGAAATGAGATGTTTGAGGACAATGTGTGGTGTGAGGTGGTTTGATCGAGTAAGTAACGTAAGGGTAAGAGAGATGTGTGGAAATAAAAAGAGCGTGGTTGAGAGAGCAGAAGAGGGTGTTTTGAAATGGTTTGGGCACATGGAGAGAATGAGTGAGGAAAGATTGACCAAGAGGATATATGTGTCGGAGGTGGAGGGAACGAGGAGAAGAGGGAGACCAAATTGGAGGTGGAAAGATGGAGTGAAAAAGATTTTGTGTGATCGGGGCCTGAACATGCAGGAGGGTGAAAGGAGGGCAAGGAATAGAGTGAATTGGAGCGATGTGGTATACCGGGGTTGACGTGCTGTCAGTGGATTGAATCAAGGCATGTGAAGCGTCTGGGGTAAACCATGGAAAGCTGTGTAGGTATGTATATTTGCGTGTGTGGACGTGTGTATGTACATGTGTATGGGGGGGGGGGGTTGGGCCATTTCTTTCGTCTGTTTCCTTGCGCTACCTCGCAAACGCGGGAGACAGCGACAAAGTATAAAAAAAAAAAAAAAAAAAAAAAAAAAAAAAAAAAAAAAAATATATATATATATATATATATATATATATATATATATATATATCTTTCTTTTCTTCTTTCAAACTATTCGCCATTTCCCGCATTAGCGAGGTAGCGTTAAGAACAGAGGACTGGGCCTTTGAGGGAATACCCTCACCTGGCCCAATTCTCTGTTCCTTCTTTTGGAAAATTAAAAAAAAACGAGAGGGGAGGATTTCCAGCCCCCCGCTCCCTCCCCTTTTAGTCGCCTTCTACGACACGCAGGGAATACGTGGGAAGTATTCTTTCTCCCCTATCCCCAGGGAAAATATATATATATATATATATATATATATATATATATATATATATATATATATATATATATATATATATATATATCTTTCTTTCTTTCATACTATTCGCCATTTCCCGCATTAGCAAGGTAGCGTTAAGAACAGAGGACTGGGCCTTTGAGGGAATATCCTCATCTGGCCCCCTTCTCTGTTCCTTCTTTGGGAAAAAAAAAAAAAAAAAGAGGGGAGGATTTCCAGCCTCCCGCTCCCTTCCCTTTTAGTCGCCTTCTACGACACGCAGGGAATACATGGGAAGTATTCTTTCTCCCCTATCCCCAGGGATATATATTTTTCTTTTTCTTTCTTTCGTACTATTCGCCATTTCCCGCATTAGCGAGGTAGCGTTATCAACAGAGGGTGGGGGAGGGGCGAAAATCCTGGGAGCCTTGAAGGATGTGTGGAAGTCAAGAACATTGTCTCGGAAAGCAAAAATGGGTATGTTTGAAGGAATAGTGGTTCCAACAGTGTTGTATGGTTGCGAGGCATGGGCTATGGATAGAGTTGTGCGCAGGAGGGTGGATGTGCTGGAAATGAGATGTTTGAGGACAATGTGTTTAGTGTGAGGTGGTTTGATCGAGTAAGTAATGTAAGGGTAAGAGAGATGTGTGGAAATAAAAGAGCGTGGTTGAGAGAGCAGAAGAGGGTGTTTTGAAATGGTTTGGGCACATGGAGAGAATGAGTGAGGAAAGATTGACCAAGAGGATATATGTGTCGGAGGTGCAGGGAATGAGGAGAAGTGGGAGACCAAATTCCAGTTGGAAAGATGGAGTGAAAAAGATTTTGAGTGATTGGGGTCTGAACATGCAGGAGGGTGAAAGGCGGGTAAGGAATAGGGTGAATTGTATCGATGTGGTATACCGGGGTTGACATGCTGTCAGTGGATTGAATCAGGGCATGTGAAGCGTCTGGGGTAAACCATGGAAAGTTGTGTGGGGCCTGGATGTGGAAAGGGAGCTGTGATTTTGGGCATTATTGCATGACAGCTAGAGACTGAGTGTGAACGAATGGGGCCTTTGTTGTCTTTTCCTAGCGCTACCTCGCACACATGAGGGGGGAGGGGGATGGTATTCCATGTGTGGCGAGGTGGCGATGGGAATGAATAAAGGCAGACAGTGTGAATTGTGTGCATGGGTATATATGCTGTCAGTGGATTGAATCAGGGCATGTGAAGCGTCTGGGGTAAACCATGGAGAGCTGTGTAGGTATGTATATTTGCGTGTGTGGACGTATGTATATACATGTGTATGGTTGGGCCATTTCTTTCGTCTGTTTCCTTGCGCTACCTCGCAAACGCGGGAGACAGCGACAAAGCAAAAAAAAAAAAAAAAAAACATTGAGATGTATAGGTATGTATATTTGCGTGTGTGGACGTGTATGTATATACATGTGTATGGGGGTGGGTTGGGCAATTTCTTTCGTCTGTTTCCTTGCATTACCTCGCAAATGTGGGAGACAGCGACAAAGCAAATATATTTTTTTTTTTTTTTTTTTTTTTTTTTTATACTTTGTCGCTGTCTCCCGCGTTTGCGAGGTAGCGCAAGGAAACAGACGAAAGAAATGGCCCAACCCCCCCCCATACACATGTACATACGTCCACACACGCAAATATACATACCTACACAGCTTTCCATGGTTTACCCCAGACGCTTCACATGCCTTGATTCAATCCACTGACAGCACGTCAACCCCTGTATACCACATCGCTCCAATTCACTCTATTTCTTGCCCTCCTTTCACCCTCCTGCATGTTCAGGCCCCGATCACACAAAATCTTTTTCACTCCATCTTTCCACCTCCAATTTGGTCTCCCTCTTCTCCTCGTTCCCTCCACCTCCGACACATATATCCTCTTGGTCAATCTTTCCTCACTCATTCTCTCCATGTGCCCAAACCATTTCAAAACACCCTCTTCTGCTCTCTCAACCACGCTCTTTTTATTTCCACACATCTCTCTTACCCTTACGTTACTCACTCGCTCAAACCACCTCACACCACACATTGTCCTCAAACATCTCATTTCCAGCACATCCATCCTCCTGCGCACATCTCTATCCATAGCCCACGCCTCGCAACCATACAACATTGTTGGAACCACTATTCCTTCAAACATACCCATTTTTGCTTTCCGAGATAATGTTCTCGACTTCCACACATTTTTCAAGGCTCCCAAAATTTTTGCCCCCTCCCCCACCCTATGATCCACTTCCGCTTCCATGGTTCCATCCGCTGACAGATCCACTCCCAGATATCTAAAACACTTCACTTCCTCCAGTTTTTCTCCATTCAAACTCACCTCCCAATTGACTTGACCCTCACCCCTACTGTACCTAATAACCTTGCTCTTATTCACATTTACTCTTAACTTTCTTCTTCCACACACTTTACCAAACTCAGTCACCAGCTTCTGCAGTTTCTCACATGAATCAGCCACCAGCGCTGTATCATCAGCGAACAACAACTGACTCACTTCCCAAGCTCTCTCATCCCCAACAGACTTCATACTTGCCCCTCTTTCCAAAACTCTTGCATTTACCTCCCTAACAACCCCATCCATAAACAAATTAAACAACCATATATATATATATATATATATATATATATATATATATATATATATATATATATATATATATATATATATTTTTAATTTTCCAAAGGAAGGAACAGAGAAGGGGGCCAGGTGAGGATTTTCCCTCTAAGGCCCAGTCCTCTGTTCTTAACGCTACCTCGCAAACGCGGGAAATGGTGAATATTATGAAATATATATATATATATATATATCCTTATTCCTGGGGATAGGGGAGAAAGAATACTTCCCACGTATTCCCTGCGTGTCGTAGAAGGCGATTAAAAGGGGAGGGAGCGGGTGGCTGGAAATCCTCCCCTCTCGTTTTTTTTTTTTTTTTTTTTTTTTTAATTTTCCAAAGGAAGGAACAGAGAGGGGGGCCAGGTGAGGATATTCCCTCTAAGGCCCAGTCCTCTGTTGATAACGCTACCTCGCTAATGCGGGAAATGGCGAATAGTACGAGATATATATATATATATATATATATATATATATATATATATATATATATATATATATATATATATATATATCTTTTTTCTCAAACTATTCGCCATTTCCTGGGTTAGCGAGGTAGCGTTAAGAACAGAGGACTGGGCCTTTGAGGGAATATCCTCACCTGCAGTTTCTCACATGAATCAGCCACCAGCGCTGTATCATCAGCGAACAACAACTGACACTTCCCAAGCTCTCTCATCCACAACAGACTTCATACTTGCCCCTCTTTCCAAAACTCTTGCATTCACCTTCCTAACAACCCCATCCATACACAAATTAAACAACCATGGAGACATCAGACACCGCTGCCGCAAACCTACATTCACTGAGAACCAATCACTTTCCTCTCTTCCTACACGTACACGTGCCTTACATCCTCGATAAAAACTTTTCAATGATTCTAACAAGTTGCCTCCCACAGCATATATTCTTAATACCTTCCACAGAGCATCTCTATCAACTCTATCATATGCCTTCTCCAGATCCATAAATGCTACATACAAATCCATTTGCTTTTCTAAGTATTTCTCACATACATACTTCAAAGCAAACACCTGATCCACACATCCTCTACCACTTCTGAAACCACACTGCTCTTCCCCAATCTGATGCTCTGTACATGCCTTTACCCTCTCAATCAATATACATACATATATATATATATATATATATATATATATATATATATATATATGGGCTATGGATAGAGTTGTGCGCAGGAGGATGGATGTGCTGGAAATGAGATGTTTGAGGACAATGTGTGGTGTGAGGTGGTTTGATCGAGTAAGTAACGTAAGGGTAAGAGAGATGTGTGGAAATAAAAAGAGCGTGGTTGAGAGAGCAGAAGAGGGTGTTTTGAAATGGTTTGGGCACATGGAGAGAATGAGTGAGGAAAGATTGACCAAGAGGATATATGTGTCGGAGGTGGAGGGAACGAGGAGAAGAGGGAGACCAAATTGGAGGTGGAAAGATGGAGTGAAAAAGATTTTGTGTGATCGGGGCCTGAACATGCAGGAGGGTGAAAGGAGGGCAAGGAATAGAGTGAATTGGAGCGATGTGGTATACAGGGTTTGACGTGCTGTCAGTGGATTGAATCAAGGCATGTGAAGCGTCTGGGGTAAACCATGGAAAGCTGTGTAGGTATGTATATTTGCGTGTGTGGACGTGTGTATGTACATGTGTATGGGGGGGGGTTGGGCCATTTCTTTCGTCTGTTTCCTTGCGCTACCTCGCAAACGCGGGAGACAGCGACAAAGTATAAAAAAAAAAAAAAAAAAAAATATATATATATATATATATATATTTTTTCTTTTTTTGCTTTGTCGCTGCCCCCGCGTTTGCGAGGCAGCGCAAGGAAACAGACGAAAGAAATGGCCCAACCCACCCCCATACACATGTATATACATACGTCCACACACGCAAATATACATACCTACACAGCTTTCCATGGTTTACCCCAGATGCTTCACATGCCCTGATTCAATCCACTGACAGCACGTCAACCCCGGTATAACACATCGATCCAATTCACTCTATTCCTTGCCCTCCTTTCACCCTCCTGCATGTTCAGGCCCCGATCACACAAAATCTTTTTCACTCCATCTTTCCACCTCCAATTTGGTCTCCCACTTCTCCTCGTTCCCTCCACCTCCGACACATATATCCTCTTGGTCAATCTTTCCTCACTCATTCTCTCCATGTGCCCAAACCATTTCAAAACACCCTCTTCTGCTCTCTCAACCACGCTCTTTTTATTTCCACACATCTCTCTTACCCTTACGTTACTTACTCGATCAAACCACCTCACACCACACATTGTCCTCAAACATCTCATTTCCAGCACATCCATCCTCGTGCGCACAACTCTATCCATAGCCCACGCCTCGCAACCATACAACATTGTTGGAACCACTATTCCTTCAAACATACCCATTTTTGCTTTCCGAGATAATGTTCTTGACTTCCACACATTCTTCAAGGCTCCCACGATTTTCGCCCCCTCCCCCACCCTATGATCCACTTCCACTTCTATGGTTCCATCCGCTGCCAGATCCACTCCCAGATATCTAAAACACTTTACTTCCTCCAGTTTTTCTCCATTCAAACTTACCTCCCAACTGACTTGACCCTCAACCCTACTGTACCTAATTACCTTGCTCTTATTCACATTATATATATATATATATATATATATATATATTTTTTTTTGCTTTGTCGCTGTCTCCCGCGTTTGCGAGGTAGCGCAAGGAAACAGACGAAAGAAATGGCACAACCCACCCCCATACACATGTATATACATACGTCCACACACGCAAATATACATACCTACACAGCTTTCCATGGTTTACCCCAGACGCTTCACATGCCCTGATTCAATCCACTGACAGCACATCAACCCCGGTATACCACATCGCTCCAATTCACTCTATTCCTTGCCCTCCTTTCACCCTCCTGCATGTTCAGGCCCCGATCACACAAAATCTTTTTCACTCCATCTTTCCACCTCCAATTTGGTCTCCCTCTTCTCCTCGTTCCCTCCACCTCCGACACATATATCCTCTTGGTCAATCTTTCCTCACTCATTCTCTCCATGTGACCAAACCATTTCAAAACACCCTCTTCTGCTCTCTCAACCATGCTCTTTTTATTTCCACACATCTCTCTTACCCTTACGTTACTTACTCGATCAAACCACCTCACACCACACAGTGTCCTCAAACATCTCATTTCCAGCACATCCATCCTCCTGCACACAACTCTGTCCATTGCCCATCCCTCACAACCAAACAACATTATTGGAATCACTATTCCTTCAAACATACCCATTTTTGCTTTCCGAGATAATGTTCTCGACTTACACACATTCTTCAAGGCTCCCACGATTTTTGCCCCCTCCCCCACCCTATGATCCACTTCCGCTTCCATGGTTCCATCCGCTGCCAGATCCACTCCCAGATATCTAAAACACTTTACTTCCTCCAGTTTTTCTCCATTCAAACTTACCTCCCAATTGATTTGACCCTCAACCCTACTGTACCTAATAACCTTGCTCTTATTCACTTTTACTCTTAACTTTCTTCTTTCACACACTTTACCAAACTCAGTCACCAGCTTCTGCAGTTTCTCACATGAATCAGCCACCAGCGCTGTATCATCAGCGAACAACAACCGACTCACTTCCCAAGCTCTCTCATCCCCAACAGACTTCATACTTGCCCCTCTTTCCAAAACTCTTGCATTCACCTCCCTTACAATCCCATCCATAAACAAATTAAACAACCATGGAGACATCACACACCCCTGCCATAAACCTACATTCACTGAGAACCAATCACTTTCCTCTCTTCCTACACGTACACATGCCTTACATCCTCGATAAAAACTTTTCACTGCTTCTAACAACTTGCCTCCCACACCATATATTCTTAATACCTTCCACAGAGCATCTCTATCAACTCTATCATATGCCTTCTCCATATCCATAAATGCTACATACAAATCCATTTGCTTTTCTAAGTATTTCTCACATACATTCTTCAAAGCAAACACCTGATCCACACATCCTCTACCACTTCTGAAACCACACTGCTCTTCCCCAATCTGATGCTCTGTACATGCCTTCCCCCTCTCAATCAATACCCTCCCATATAATTTACCAGGAATACTCAACAAACTTATACCTCTGTAATTTGAGCACTCACTCTTATCCCCTTTGCCTTTGTACAATGGCACTATGCACGCATTCCGCCAATCCTCAGGCACCTCATCATGAGTCATACATATATTAAATAACCTTACCAACCAGTCAATAATACAGTCACCGCCTTTTTTAATAAATTCCACTGCAATACCATCCAAACCTGCTGCCTTGCCGGCTTTCATCTTCCGCAAAGCTTTTACTACCTCTTCTCTGTTTACCAAATCATTTTCCCTAACCCTCTCACTTTGCACACCACCTCGACCAAGACACCCTATATCTGCCACTCTATCATCAAACACATTCAACAAACCTTCAAAATACTCACTCCATCTCCATATATATACACACACACAGACATATACATATATACACGTGTACATAATTCATACTTGCATCCTTCATTCATTCCTGTCACCACCCCGCCACACATGAAATGACACCCCCCTCTCCCCCAGCATGTTTACAAGGTAGCGCTAGGAAAAGACAACAAAGGCCACATTCGTTCACATTCAGTCTCTAGCTGTCATGAATAATGCACTGAAACCACAGCTCCCTTTCCATATCCATGCCCCACAAAACTTTCCATGGTTCAATCCAGTGACAGCATGTCCACCCCTGTATACCACATTTTTCCAATTCACTCTGTTCCATGCACGCCTTTCACCCTCCTGCATGTTCAGGCCCCGATCGCTCAAAATCTTTTTCACTCCATCCTTCTACCTCTAATTTGGTTTCCCACTTCTTGTTCCCTCCAACTCTGACACATATATACTCTTAGTCAATCTTTCCTCACTCATTCTCTCCATGTGACCAAACCATTTCAATACACCCTCTTCTTCTCTCTCAACCACACTCTTTTTATTACCACACATCTCTCTTACCCTTTCATTACTTAATCAAACCACCATATACCAAATATTGTCCTCAAACATCTCATTTCCAACACATCCACCCTCCTCCGCACAACTCTATCTATAGCAAACGCCTCGCAGCCATATAACGGTGTTGGTACCACTATTCCTTCAAACACCCATTTTTGCTTTCCGAGATAATATTCTAGCCTTCCACACATTTTTCAACGCTCCCAGAACTTTTGCCCCCTTCCCCACCCTGTGACTCTCTTCCGATTGTTCCATCCGATGGTTCCATCCGCTGCCAAATCCACTCCCAGATATCTAAAACACTTCACTTCCTCCAGTTATTCTCCATTCAAACTTACCTCCCAATTAACTTGTCCCTCAACCCTACTGTACCTAATAACCTTGCTCTTATTCACATTACTCAGCTTTCGTCCTTCACACACTTTACCAAACTCAGTCACGAGCTTCTGCAGTTCCTCACCCGAATCAGCCACCAGCGCTGTATAATCAGCGAACAACAACTGACTCACTTCCTAAGCCCTCTCATCCACAACAGACTGCATACTTGCCCCCTTTTCCAAAACTCTTGCATTCACCTCCCTAGCAACCCCATCCATAAACAAATTAAACAACCATGGAGACATCACGCACCCCTACCGCTAACCGACATTCACTGAGAACCAATCACTTTCCTCTCTTCCTACTCGTATGCATCCTCGATAAAAACTTTTCACTGCTTCTAGCAACTTGCCTCCCACACATTATATTCTTAATACCTTCCACATAGCATTTCTATCAACGCTATCACATGCCTTCTCCATAACTGACTCACTTCCCAAACTCTTTCATCCACAACAGACTGCATACTTGCCCCTCTTTCCAAAACTCTTGCATTTACCTCCCTAATATCCCCATCCATAAACAGATTAAACAACCATTGAGACATCACACACCCCTGCCGCAAACCTACATTCACTGAGAACCAATCACTTTCCTCTCTTCCTACATGTACACATACCTTACATCCTCGATAAAAACTTTTCATTGCTTCTAACAACTTGCCCCCACACCATATATTCTTAATACCTTCCAAAGAGAATCTCTATCAACTCTATCATATGCCTTCTCCAGATCCATAAATGCTACATACAAATCCATTTGCTTTTCTATGTATGTCTCATATACATTCTTCAGAGCAAATACCTGATCCACACATCCTCTACCACTTCTGAAACCATACTGCTCTTCCCCAGTCTGATGCTCTGTACATGCCTTCACCCTCTCAATCAATACCCTCCCATAGAATTTACCAGGAATACTCAACAAACTTATACCTCTGTAATTTGAGCACTCACTTTTATCCCTTTTGCCTTTGTACAATGGCACTATGCAAGCATTCCTCCAATCCTTAGGCACCTCACCATGAGACATACATACATTAAATAACCTTACCAACCAGTCAACAATACAGTCACCCCCTTTTTTAATAAAATCCACTGCAATACCATCCAAACCCGCTGCCTTGCTGGCTTTCATCTTCCACAAAGCTTTTACTACCTCTTCTCTGTTTACCAAATCATTCTCTCTGTTTACCAAATCATTCTCCCTAACCCTCTCACTTTGCACACCACCTCAACCAAGACACCCTATATCTGCCACTCTATCATCAAACACATTCAACAAACATTCAGAATACTCACTCCATCTCCTCACATCACCACTATTTGTTATCACCTTCCCATTAGCCCCCTTCACTGAAGTTCCCATTTGTTCCTTTGTCTTACGCACCTTATTTACCTCCTTCCAAAACATCTTTTTATTCTCCTTAAAATTTAATGATAATCTCTCATCCCAACTCTCATTTGACCTCTTTTTCACCTCTTGCACCTTTCTCTTAACCTCCTGCCTCTTTCTTTTATACATTTACCACTCATTTGCATCATTTCCCTGCAAAAATCGTCCAAATGCCTCTCTCTTCTCTTTCACTAATAATCTTACTTTTTAATCCCTCCACTCACTACCCTTTCTAATCTGCCCACCTCCCACGCTTCTCATGCCACAAGCATCTTTTGCATAAGCCATCACTGCTTCCCTAAATACATCCCATTCCTCCCCCACTCCCCTTACCTCCTTTGTTCTCACCTTTTCCCATTCTGTACTCAGTCTCTCCTGGTACTTCCTCACACAAGTCTCCTTCCCAAGCTCACTTACTCTCACCACTCTTTTCACCCCAACATTCTCTCTTCTGAAAACCTCTACAAATCTTCACCTTTGCCTCCACAAGATAATCATCAGACATCCCTCCAGTTGCACATCCCAGCACATTAACATCCAAAAGTCTCTCTTTCGCGCACCTATCAATTAACACATAATCCAATAACGCTCTCTAGCCATCTCTCCTACTTACATAGGTATACTTATGTATATCTCTCTTTTTAAACCAGGTATTCCCAATCACCAGTCCTTTTTCAGCACATAACTCTACAAGCTCTTCACCATTTCCATTTACAACACTGAACACCCCATGTACAACAATTATTCCCTCAACTCCCACATTACTCACCTTTGCATTCAAATCACCCATCACTATATCCAGGTCTCATGCATCAAAACTACTATAATAATCACCCATCTCTCTCCATCCACTTTCAGTCTTACCCATATCAATCTAGAGTTTACTTTCTTACATTCTATCACATACTCCCACAACTCCTGTTTCAAGAGTAGTGCGACTCCTTCCCTTGCTCTTGTCCTCTCACTAACCCCTGACTTTACTGCGAAGACATTCCCAAACCACTCTTCCCCTTTACTCTTGAGCTTTGTTTCACTCAGAGCCAAAACATCCAGGTTCCTTTCCTCAAACATACTACCTATCTCTCCTTTTTTCTCATCTTGGTTACATCCACACACATTTAGACACCACAATCTGAGCCTTCGAGAAGGATGAGCACTCCCCGCGTGACTCCTTCTTCTGTTTCCTCTTTTAGAAAGTTAAAATACAAGGAGGGGAGGGTTTCCAGCCCCCCACTCCCATCCTCTTTAGTTGCCTTTTATGACACGTAAAATAAATAATTAAATAAAAATAATTACATATCACTTATTCATTCTAATTACATCAGAACACATCAATCTCTCAAACATGTCAGAGCATTTATGCATCCATAGAAATATAAAATTGGTACTAAGATACTAAAATAAGGCATACGTGTTGTTATAAGTTTATAAGATGGACTATGAGAGAGTTCAGGGAGATGTATTTACTGTTCACATATGTTTTTCTTGGCATAAAAAAAAATACAACCTATAAAAGAATTCGTTTGTTTGTAAACATAACAAAATCTAATGATAACACAGAATTACCTTAAAAAACTCCTATGAAGTACTGGTAACATATCCTGTGTGCCTGGGGGTTGGCTCTAACCTGTGTGCCACTCCTCCACCATGAGCATCAGACCAGGAAATCAGCATATCTTTAACTTTACTTACACCATTGACACTAGCATAAGGTAGATGAAGTATATGGAGGCTGTGGTTCATAGCACTTACGCTGTTCCATACTTTCCCTGGAAGGCGATCAGCAAATCTTCTACGAATACTTGGATGGTGCCAGGCTTCACAGTAATCCTAGGTGGCTCAATGGCTTGTTTCAGGTTGTTATCTTTAAATACCACTTGTCCCACTACCTGCACGGCTGCTCCTACCTCTGGGCTGGCCAATACAATTCTCAGTCCACACACCTGTCTGGTGTCAGTAATAATCATGGGGGTGTATGTAGTGATGGGCCGAGCACAAGATTGATGAGTCTCATCCTGAAGGTCATGAGATAATAAATTGGCCAGGTGGTTGTTGAACAGGATCCCAGGCTTGGTCATCACACGTGAGCCAAAATATGTCCCCAGTCCAACAATTGCTGTGACATACTGGTCATATGTATCAATAACAGATACAGATGAAGCACTTTGTTCAGGAAGGAGAAGAACACTGAGATTAGCTTGGGTCACTGAAGAGTCTTTGGCTTCATCTTTGGTTGACCTCAAGAGCATTTCTGTCAAATTTTGCAGACTTTGTTCATCTGAATAAGCTAATTTAATAAATCCTGCATAACTTCTTTGGATTGCTTCGGCAAAAGAATGATAAAGGATGGAGGGTGTGGTGGCATGCATAATTTTGGAGTTCTGCAGTAGCTGTAGTGCAGTCAGCAACTGAGGGCCTCCAAAGGGTGCAGAAGCCATAAATATGGACATGTTCTTCACAGATATGTGGATGCATGGGCGTTCACGAACCTTGTAATCTAGAAAATCTTTTACATGTACTTCTGCCCCTTCTGCTCGTAATGCTTTAAATTCCTCCTTACCAAAATCAACAGCATAAAAACTGTCAGCACCATGCTTGGCCACAATATCTAAAAATTCAGCAAAGTTTTCTCTCTACATAAAGGTGCCCTTCTGTAGCATGATGCCCTTGGGGAAGAAAGTCTTCTCAAATGGTGTAACACCATCTACTTTACTGATGTTAGACTTTTTGAGTACATTTTCAAGTTGTATTGATACACTGAATCCTTGCCTGGCTATCCTAATGCTTGGTTGAAACAGTGTTTGCGATGAAAGCTTTCCATATTTGCTATGAGCATACTCAAGTCCCCGTAAAAGACCTGGCACTCCAATGCTCTGTCCACCAATCTCATGGGGCTAAAGTTCATCAGGATGATGGCTGCGTGGGACACCACTCATGAAGTCTAGGACAGTTGATGTGTTGCTCTTATGATCATGTGCCAGCATTATGCCACTTCCTCCTGGCCCCACAGTATGTGGATGAATGACAGCCATTATGTATAAGCAAATATTCCAAAATCCAAGAAAATTTCCAAAACACTTCTGGCCCCAGGCATTTCGGAAAAGGGATGCTCAACCTGTATTACCAACTAATTCCTTGGCTACTCTTTTCAGAAGGTCAATGGCAATGGGGAAAGTTTCATAGTATTGAAAGTTTGCTAATGCAAAACTGTTATTCAAAAAATTATCTCTACCCACAAATCATGACCCACTTAGCTTGTTGTCTGTAGTTGGTAAACTTATGGAAACCATCATTCAGTATAAGAATGTAAATCAATTAGAGGACCATCACTTATCAAATGATTCTCAGCATGGTTTTTGAAGATACAGTACATATTTGACAAATCTGCTTGATTCCTTTTATGATATAATCAATATCTATGGTGTAAGTAATGTCACCTACTTAGATTTTCAAAAAGCACAGGGAACATTTCCACAACAAAGGCTACTAACAAAAGATAAAGTTACACAGCATAGATAGGGTTGTACTTCTGTGGTTATAACATTGGCTGACTTGTCATACACAGAGTACTGATTAATGGTTAAGCCTGAAAACGGTTAAATACAACAAAAGGTATGCCACAAGAATTAGTCTTGAGACTGGTTCTCTTTCTCATATATATTATTTTTTTTTTCTTTTTTTTGCTTTGTCGCTGTCTCCCGCGTTTGCGAGGTAGCGCAAGGAAACAGACGAAAGAAATGGCCCAACCCACCCCCATACACATGTATATACATACGTCCACACACGCAAATATACATACCTACACAGCTTTCCATGGTTTACCCCAGACGCTTCACATGACCTGATTCAATCCACTGACAGCACGTCAACCCCGGTATACCACATCGATCCAATTCACTCTATTCCTTGCCCTCCTTTCACCCTCCTCCATGTTCAGGCCCCGATCACACAAAATCTTTTTCACTCCATCTTTCCAACTCCAATTTGGTCTCCCACTTCTCCTCGTTCCCTCCACCTCCGACACATATATCCTCTTGGTCAATCTTTTCTCACTCATTCTCTCCATGTGCCCAAACCATTTCAAAACACCCTCTTCTGCTCTCTCAACCACGCTCTTTTTATTTCCACACATCTCTCTTACCCTTATGTTACTTACTCGATCAAACCACCTCACACCACACATTGTCCTCAAACATCTCATTTCCAGCACATCCATCCTCCTGCGCACAACTCTATCCACAGCCCACGCCTCGCAACCATACAACATTGTTGGGACCACTATTCCTTCAAACATACCCATTTTTGCTTTCCGAGATAATGTTCTCGACTTCCACACATTCTTCAAGGCTCCCAGAATTTTCGCCCCCTCCCCCACCCTATGATCCACTTCCGCTTCTATGGTTCCATCCGCTGCCAGATCCACTCCCAGATATCTAAAACACTTTACTTCCTCCAGTTTTTCTCCATTCAAACTTACCTCCCAATTGACTTGACCCTCAACCCTACTGTACCTAATAACCTTGCTCTTATTCACATTTACTCTTAACTTTATTCTTTCACACACTTTACCAAACTCAGTCACCAGCTTCTGTAGTTTCTCACATGAATCAGCCACCAGCACTGTATCATCAGCGAACAACAACTGACTCACTTCCCAAGCTCTCTCATCCCCAACAGACTTCATACTTGCCCCTCTTTCCAAAACTCTTGCATCCACCTCCCTAACAACCCCATCCATAAACAAATTAAACAACCATGGAGACATCACACACCCCTGACGCAAACCTACATTCACTGAGAACCAATCACTTTCCTCTCTTCCTACACGTACACATGCCTTACATCCTCGATAAAAACTTTTCACTGCTTCTAACAACTTGCCTCCCACACCATATATTCTTAATACCTTCCACAGAGCATCTCTATCAACTCTATCATATGCCTTCTCCAGATCCATAAATGCTACATACAAATCCATTTGCTTTTCTAAGTATTTCTCACATACATTCTTCAAAGCAAACACCTGATCCACACATCCTCTACCACTTCTGAAACCACACTGCTCTTCCCCAATCTGATGCTCTGTACATGCCTTCACCCTCTCAATCAATACCCTCCCATATAATTTACCAGGAATACTCAACAAACTTATACCTCTGTAATTTGAGCACTCACTCTTATCCCCTTTGCCTTTGTACAATGGCACTATGCACGCATTCCGCCAATTCTCAGGCACCTCACCATGAGTCATACATACATTAAATAACCTTACCAACCAGTCAATAATACAGTCATCCCCTTTTTTAATAAATTCCACTCCAATATCATCCAAACCTGCTGCCTTGCTGGCTTTCATCTTCCGCAAAGCTTTTACTACCTCTTCTCTGTTTACCAAATCATTTTCCCTAACCCTCTCACTTTGCACACCACCTCAACCAAAACACCCTATATCTGCCACTCTATCATCAAACACATTCAACACACCTTCAAAATACTCACTCCATCTCCTCACATCACCACTACTTGTTATCACCTCCCCATTTGTGCCCTTCACTGAAGTTCCCATTTGCTCCCTTGTCTTACGCACTTTATTTACCTCCTTCCAGAACATCTTTTTATTCTCCCTAGAATTTAATGACACTCTCTCACCCCAACTCTCATTTGCCCTCTTTTTCACCTCTTGCACCTTAATGATACTGATAATCAGCTGCATTGAAAAATATCAAAATTTACAGATAATACCAAGAAAATAAATCTACAACAGAAGCTGAATGTCTGCAGCTTTAAATGGAATAGAAACTGATAGACTGAGCTCCCAAGAGGCAAATGAATCATAATATTGATTAGTGCAAAGTTTTATAAATTGGCAGTAAAAACAAAACAGCAAGCTACAGTATGAGTTTCTGTTGAGGAACATAAAAGTGAATGAGGAAAAATATCCAGGTTTCATATTCTATGATAACCTAATGCCAAGTGAGCAGTGTACAGCAGTAGTAATGGCAATTGAACTTCTTGGATTTGTAGTTAAGGCTATTGAATTTTAAGTCTAGGGAACTTATCCTCACTCGTTTCTAGTCACTGGAGCTTTCTGAGCTTGAATATTGTGTTCAGTTTTGGTAACCCTACTTGAAAAATAACATAGACTGAATGGAGCAAGTGCAGAGGTATGCGGCCTAGATGATTTTTAGACTGAGAAAGAAATCCTATGAGTACATACTAAATGACTTAAATCTATTTACCTTAGAAAAGAGAGTCAAGCAGATATCTGATACAGGTATTCAAAATCAAAGGGTTCCATAATCTTGATCTAACAAGCTACTTAAGTATAGATTTGTCTGATTTCTCTTGTAATAAAAGATACAAACTCATGAAGAAACATTTAACCTCGAATGAGGTGAAGCACTTATTCTTCAACAGGACAGTTAATATATGAAATGACAGATAAGTCACAGTGTTTAAAAACAGCACCACAGATATATTTAAGGAGAGACCTGATAATCATCTCACCTCAGATCTATGACTGACATTATGTGCATCTCCATAATTACACAATTTTTTTTTTCTTTTGAAATATATGTATGTCTTTCTACTCTTACCACACTTACAAACAGCCTCATTAAGACGCAATGGTCTGTTGCTGCCTGAGTTCCTTTGGATAACTCAACTTCACCAAACGTGAATCTTCTCTTGTGGTGCAACCTTCTAAAGCTGGAGTCTCATAAAAAGTTAATATAAATAAGCTAGAAAGAATTAAGAAACCTTTTACAAGAAAAACTGAAGGTTAAGAACATCTGAAGTGCCTCAAAAGGCTAAGACAGTTGCAAAGTGATTGTTTTGAGAGAAAAACATATATGATTACAGAGGCATGGCAGCAAAAAGAAAGACATAAACCAAATGTAGCTGAATTAAAAGTCTCATGTATAGGGAAATGCAATGAAAACTGCAAGTCTTCCTAAGGATATACTAAAAACATAATGAACCTTTCCTTCACTTTACCATTCTGATGGTATGATAGCTGTATCTGCCATAGACAGATGAACTCTATAGTTTTTGATTCTCCTCTAACTAAATTGTATGACTATCATTCCTTTACCCCTTTATGCTCCTCTAATCCTATGCCCCTCCTATGCTTACAGACCTGATGGTAGCCATCCCCAGTACTGAAACAGTGTGTCTTCAAATTAGTGCCTGTGCCAACACGTCTGTTTCATTTCTGTTTAAAAACCAGAACTTTTCTTTCTTCTTGGAAGCCTGTTATTACATCCCATCCCTGAGAGGGTGACCATTCTAACACCTCCAGCTACTGTCCTGTTGCTTTGACATCTACTGTTTCTAAACATTTTGAATCCCCCTGAACTCCTATATCCTTAGACACCTTGAATCTCACAGTCTTCTCTCTGACTACCAGTATGGCTTCTGGGAGGTGAGATCCACTGGTGATATTCTTTCCTATCTCACTAATATATATTTGTCATCCCTGAAAGATTTTGGCAAATCCCATGCAGTTGCCCTTGAAATATCCAAGGCTTTTGAAAGGGTGTGGCATCCAAGTCATATTTCTAAGCTCCACTCTTTTGGCTTCCCTCCCTCACTTTGCTCCCTTACATCTAGCTTCCTCTTTGGCCGATCTATCTCCGAGATTGTTGGCGGATTAACCTCTCCCCATTTCTCCATCAATAGTGGTGCTCCTCAAAGTTCTGTCTTGATTTCCTTTCTTCTACAAATAACCAAAGGCACTCATTCCCTGATGATTCACCACTGCATTCCTCCACATCCTTCAATTCTGCTCCTTACTCTCTCACTTGGTGGGCATCTTGTTTTGACACAACTTCCTCAATAAACTCAGACTTGGACAGGATATCTCAGTGGGGTAAACAAAATCTGTTTAAGTTTAATAACTCTAAGACCTAGTTTCTGCCCATTGCTTTATCGAAAATTCCTCACATCTTTCCTCTCTCCTTTGATGGTTCTATAATTCCACCTCTTCATTCAATGAACATACTTGGTATTGCTGTAACATCTATACTATATTGGAAACCCTACATCACAGGAAAAGTTACATCTGCCTCTAAGAAACTGGTAGTCCTGTTTAGAAGTTGAAATTTCTTTTCTTCCAAACAGTTGCTCCATTTATACAAAGGGTTGAGCCGTCCTTGTACAGAGTACTGCTCTAACATCTGGGATGGTTACTGCTCTGCATCCTTACTTGATAGAGTTGAATTGCAAGCAGTCCAACTTATCAACTCTCCAAGGATAACTTCAAAACTTGACTCACTTGCCTCATGTCACAATGTTGGTTCACTTTCCCTCTTCAATAGGTATCACTTTGGTCTTTGCTCTCAAGAGCTGGCTGCTTGTAAGCCCCCACCACTAGTTAGACCACACAATACTTAGCAAGCAACTGCATAATGTGATTACAGTGTGGCCATTGGCGACTCAAGGGTGGGCTGTTTTGATGACTATTTCCTTTCCTACACCTTGAAGCTTTGGAACTCTCTACCCTCTCATGTATTTTCCAATAACCATGACCTGGCACTGTTTAAAAGACAGGTTTTTCACTTCCTCCAAAATTTTTACATACTTTTCTTTTCTCTCCTTTCTCCCTTTCATTAATCTCTATATTTCAATTAAGTCCCAACCTTCACTTGGACTTTTATCCGTGGCTGGAGCCTCCAACATTAAAAAAAAGTATAAAAGTAAATAGCCTGAAAGAAAGATGGAGAAGCTAATCAGTAATCCATTCATTGAAACTGGAAATACCTCTGGGGTAAGCATTGAAGTTTTTCAAAAGAGAATTTGATGGAAAATTTTTTAAAGAACCAAATCAATTAAGAACTAATGATTACAAAAGAAGTGTAACAGCAGAAAGCAGGGCAATAACACAAGCAAGACATACAGTGAGCAATATTTGCTGGCCTTTCCTCAGGTAAAATTTCCTCACAGGATATTCAAGGTAGAGAGATACCCTGGAGAGTATGTCTCTGCTTTCCTTTTGGTAATTTTGTATAGCAATACAGGAAGATCCTTTGACTAATGATAAAATCATTCTTTATGGTGACATCTTTTAGAATATCTGATGGTTATCAACTCTTTACTTAGTCTACACAAAACTGAATATCACTACTAAGAGTCCTGCCTGACACCTTGGGGTAAGCCAGAGTCCTACACTTATGATGTACACTGCTCACACATCTAAATGTCCTAAAATCTCTGTGATGACGACAGAATGTAAGCATCTGGGAATTATCGGGGTAAGTTTGGTGATATGGAAAGAGAGATATGGGAGAAAGCAGTACATGGTAGAAGAACCAATGGGTCTCTTAATTGAATGATGAAGGGTAGGTGTGTAAGTATGGAGGTGAAGAGAGGATTAAGGGAGAGCACAGTCCTCCCAACCCTGACCTATGCAGCTGAAACATGGACATAGGATGAGTTACAGAGGCCAAGGATCCAGGTTGTGGATATGAGTTATCTGAGAGGACCATGTGGTATGACTAGACAGAATGAAGGAAGTAGTAAGAGGGTGTAAGAGAGATTTGACATGGCAAGGAAAACAGTGGGAATGAATTGTGGGGCAGTAGGGTAAATGAACCGTAATAGTACTATGAGGTAGCTTATGCATGTGAAGAGAATGCACAACAGGGAGCTTACAATGAAAGTGTAGAATGGTCTGATTAAAGGGACTAGTGTGAGATGAAGACCACCTGTGATATGGGAGAAAGCAGTACATGGTAGAAGAACCAATGGGTCTCTTAATTGAATGATGAAGGGTAGGTGTGTAAGTATGGAGGTGAAGAGATGATTAAGGGAGAGCACAGTCCTCCCAACCCTGACCTATGCAGCTGAAACATGGACATAGGATGAGTTACAGAGGCCAAGGATCCAGGTTGTGGATATGAGTTATCTGAGAGGACCATGTGGTATGACTAGACAGAATGAAGGAAGTAGTAAGAGGGTGTATGAGAGATTTGACATGGCAAGGAAAACAGTGGGAATGAATTGTGGGGCAGTAGGGTAAATGAACCGTAATAGTACTATGAGGTAGCTTATGCATGTGAAGAGAATGCACAACAGGGAGCTTACAAGGAAAGTGTAGAATGGTCTGATTAAAGGGACTAGTGTGAGATGAAGACCACCTGTGATACGGGTCAATTGGGTGGAAGAGTACTGCAGGAAGAGAAATGGGTAAGAATGTGTGGAATGATGAATGCAAGGAAGGCATGTAAAGACAGGGATAAGTGGAAACTCGTTTGCTGTGATCATCCCTTTGATGGGAGGTCCTGGAGGGAATAGGGGTCAAAGATACAGATGAATAGATAGATAGCTAGATAGTCAAGAGATATAGATAGACAGACAGAGATAGATAAATTGATAGATGGTGATGAGAGAGAAAAAATTACAAGAAAAACTCAGTGGTTATGATTTACTAATGCATCCCATTTCACATACAATATTTTCCGAAAAACCACTATTCTCTCACTTATCCCAAATATCTGCTTGTAAGCTGTACTCACTTAAGGTGGCAGGGCATGTCATCATACACATCTGTGAACATTTCTCTCCAACTGGGCTTCTGACGGCGCTCAGCTCTAGCAAAGGACTGCATCACCTGTGGATGTAGCCAGTATGACTGTGATAAAATCATTTGTAATGGCATTAATGAAAACCCTGGGAAGAGAAAGAAAATTCTACCCAAGCAGGAAAAACCCAGGAAAAAAGGAAGAAAATTCTACCCAAGAAGTAAAAACCCAGGGAAAGGGAAGAAAATTCAATCCAAGTAGTAATTCTATAAAATTTGTCATTTATATTTGTTGTTTTCTGCATTCTGCATTAGTGAGGTAGTGCCATGATAGCATGGAGAAAAGGCCTCATTCGTTCACAAATGTTCTCTAGTTGTCACGTGTAATGCACAAAAATCATAGCTCCTTATCCAATAACAGGCCTCACAAACCTTTCTCAGGTTTTCTCCATACCTATTTGTGTATTTTCATTAACACAGGACCTATTTCTATTTGTTATGTCATTTTGGTTCTGCTTGCATGTAAAGGAAGTGTATTGTTGCTGACGGGGGTTTGTGTGTGTATTTGCTTTATGCCTTTTCAAATCTTGAGTTCATTCTCATTTTTTTGTTTCTTGTTTTTAAGTTTTGTTTTTCTTTTTGATGTAACAAAATGCCACTTTTAGTTATCACAATCTTGTGAGGGAGTGTAGGGTTTAGTGTGTGGCATGACACTTGGGCAGTCAACACCCGGCAGTATAAGAACGCTCTTCGGGCAGTTGGAGGCAGGAGTCAGACTGATAGAGGTGATGCCACCACTCTCCTCTGAAAGGGTGCTTCTTTATAATACAATGAGGACAGCCTACCTGCTTTCACTGCACCTCGTACAATCACTTGATGCCATTTTGAATTGTAAGGATTGAAAAATTATTTAACATATAATGTCACAATTCTGAAATAACAGAAATACACTGTATACAACCTGACTGCACGATAGCTCAAGGCAGACTGAGACCTAAACAAAAAAGGCTACCCCTTGCTACCAAAAATGAATGTGATATGAAATGCACATGGTGTCGTGTTTGACTTTTTTTTATTTTTCTATTTCTTAAATTATCATTAATTGATTTTTTACTTTGTCGCTGTCTTAATTGATTTTTTACTTTGTCGCTGTCTCTCACGTTAGTGAGGTAGCACAAGGAAACAAATGAAAGAATGGCCCAACCCACCCACATACACATGTATATACATACACATCCACACACGCAAATATACATACCTATACATCTCAACGTATACATATATATACACACAGACATATACATTGGGCCATTCTTTCGTCTGTTTCCTTGTGCTACCTCGCTAATGCAGGAGACAGCGACAAAGTATATTAAAAATATATAGGTCTAAGATAGGGCTGTGTGATGTCACCATGGCTGTTTAATCTGCTTATGTATTGGGTGGTGAGAGAGGTGAACACAAGGGTCTTGGACAGAGGAGCAGGTATGCCGTCTGTTGGAGGTGGAGGGGCCTGAGAGGTGAATCAGTTGTTATATGCTGATGACATGGCTTTAATGGAAGATTCAGGTCAGAAACTGCAGAAGTACGTGTCTGAATTTGGGTAAGTGTGTGGAAGGAAAAAGTTGCAAATAAATATGAATAAAAGCAAGGTTATTAGGTTTCGCAGTGAAGAGAAACAGGATACATGAAGCGTAAGTGTGATCTGAGAGAACTTGGAGGAAGTTGAGTGTTTCTGATATCTGGTTGTAGATATGGCAGCAAATGAATACATGAGCTGAGATAAAAAGGGTGGGTGGGGTGGTGGTGGTGGTGGTGGTGGTGGTGGGCGGGTTGGGTTGGGTTGGGGTGGGGTGCATACCAACCACCTCCTACAGTAGGAGATTATGTAATGATCTGAATCATCTGGGTAAAGAGCAATGGGAGTTTATGAAATAAGCCCATGGGAGTTTGGATGGTTGGATAGAAAGCTAAAGAATGTCAATATATTATGTAAGAGTTGGTAGAAACACCATCAAGATCTGAAGAATGAACACAATGAAAGATGCTTTACTGAAAGAAAACTGTGACCAGCAACAAAACAATGTCAAAAGGCCTCAAAGTATCCATTTTCTCAAATAAAATCAAGAAAAAACACTTATAAACATAATGAAATTAATCATCATGTACATATATAGGATGAAATACAAAAAAAAAGACTTCCAACAAAAGTCTGTCTCACCTGGCGCTTACATTCATCTTTCCACTGTTTTTCCTTAACCTCATCCCACCATCCTTGAGAAACCATATAGGCTCGTAGTCGGGCAATAGGATGCTGTGTTGAGTCCCAATGTCGCACCTCATCTACTGAGCGGTATGCTGAACTGTCATCTGATGTGCTGTGGTGGCCAATTCTAAAAGAAAAACAGAATACTTCTGCAGTATATACATTACACGAAATAACATATGCACAGTCAATGCATCCAGAAATCTAACAGTCTTCATGCTAAACCTATCATATATACATATTATTTAATTTTATTTCTTTTTTTATCATATTTTGTCACTGTCTCACACGTTAGCGAGGTAGCACAAGGAAACAGACAAAAGAATGGCCCAACTCACCCACATACACATGTATATACATACACGTCAACACACGCACATTTATATTTATCTATTTTGCTTTGTTGCTGTCTCCCGCATTAGTGAGGTAGCGCAAGGAAACAGACGAAAGAATGGCCCAACCCACCCACATACACATGTACATACATACACGTCCAAACACGCAAATATACATACCTATACATCTCAACGTACACATATATATACACACACAGACATATACATATATACACATGTACATAATTCATACTGTCTGCCTTTATTTATTCCCATTGCCACCTCGCCACACATGGAATACCAACCCCCTACCCCCTCATGTGTGCGAGGTAGCGCTAGGAAAAGACAACAAAGGCCCCATTCGTTCACACACAGCTCTAGCTGTCATGTAATAATGCACCGAAACCACAGCTCCCTTTCCACATCCAGGTCCCACAGAACTTCCCATGGGGATAGGGGAGAAAGAATACTTCCCACACATTCCTCACGTGTTGTAGAAGGCGACTAAAGGGGACGGGAGCAGGGGGGCCAGAAACCCTCCCCTCCTTGTATTTTGACTTTCTAAAAGGGGAAACACGCACATATACATACCAATACATTTCAACGTATAAATACACAGACATATACATATATACACATGTACATAATTCATACTTGCTGCCTCTATTCATTCCCGTCACCACCCCACCACACATGAAATGACAAACCCTTCCCCCCGCATGTGCACAAGGTAGTGCTAAGAAAAGACAATAAAGGCCACATTCGTTCACACTAAGTCTCTAGTTGTCGTGTATAATGCACTGAAACCACAGCTCCCTTTCCACATCCACGCCCCACAAAACTTTCCATGGTTTACCCCAGACACTTCACATGCCTTAGTTCAATCCACTGACAGCACATCACACCAATTCACTTTATTCCTTGCACGCCTTTCACCCTCCAGCATGTTCAGGCCCCAATCGCTCAAAATCTTTTTCATTCCATCCTTCCACCTCCAATTTGGTCTCCCACCTCTCCTCATCTGTGTATGTATATGTATGTATACGGTGAAATGTATAGGTACGTATATGTGCGTGTGTGGGCATTTATGTACATACATGTGTATGTGGGTGGGTTGGGCCATTCTTTCGTCTGTTTCCTTGCGCTACCTTGCTAATGTGGGAGACAGCGACAAAGTATAATAATAATATAAACAACTAAAGTTTTAGGCACTATTGGTGAATGGTCCATTTAAACATTATATAATGGGAAAAGCAACAATAACTTGGAAAATGGAATTGAAAGTTTACTGACTTCAAGAGTGTATATGAACCAGAACGATTACTTAGCGAAAATCATAAAGGTAATGCCAGCATAGTGCAGGAAGTGGGGGGGGGGGGATGCCCTTCAAACACAGGGATTTTAAGTATAAAGAAACCATTCGGGAACACACCTGGATTCACATGGGAAGAGAGAGTCAAGAAGATAAAAATTCTCAGATGCATATAAGAAAATCTCCTGCATCGATACGTCAATGAGCTTACTACAGAAGTTGATGTACCATCCCCATTGGATCTATACATTTGAGACCATGAAAACCATACTAATCAGTGACTGTAATACTTGAATCTGACTAAGTAATTAATGAGTACATAAAAAGTAGATCAGAAAGGAAACCAATCTCAAAAAGAATATATATAACTGTGCTTACTATACATGGTTAAAGAATTTCTGAGGAAACATAAACTAAGAAATGGAATTCTAATACTATAATAAACAACACTGTTAAAAAAGCTTCTGAGATTCTATAATATGGGGGTTAATACATGAACAGGCAGAGAGTTAAGAGAAAGGGTCAGAAAAAGAGAAAGACAGTTTATTGAAGGTTGTTAAAAAGCTAAAGAATGTGGGGATATACGGTGGAGAGGACAGAGGAACCTGAACAGCCAGCCACCACTTGACAGGTATAAAAAAGCAAGAAATGAGCACAGAAAGATAGGGAAGGGGGAGCAAGGCAGTGTTTTTGAAAAAGAAAAAAAAAATGTGGACAAGGCAAGTGAAAATCTAATTTGTTCCATAGATCCATCAAAAGTAAACCGACTGCTAAAAAAGCAGTAAAGCAATATGTGGACTTTGAAGGAAGAGCTGTTGAAGATGAGAAATTGTGTGAGCAACAGAATGATAAGTTCCAAAATATACTAACAATGGGGAAAATATAACCCAAACAAATCTAAGGGGTTGAAGGGAAGGCAAGGGAAAGTACTGAAACTCAGAGAAAAGACGTTAATTAAGGTACTAAAGGATCTTGATCAATATAATGCAATTGGTTAAGACAAAGTCTCTCTCACTATGAATTCAAAAAGAGTGTGGAATTCCTTGACAAGACAACTAAAATATTAAAAAGTTCTTAAGGGGTGAATTCAGTACAACAGGAGTGGAGCCAGCAAATGTCATGCCTGTTCTTCAAGATGGACCTCAGATACCTGCACTAAATAATGGACCACTATCCCTGATGAGTGTGGTTTGTACAATGCTGACATTCATCATCAGAAATCAAAGGGAAAATTATTACTTGCAAAGGAAAAGCTAGCTATGAGACAGGTAACGTAGTTTCAGAGAAAAGATGTCTTACATAACAAATCTTTTACATTTTCTTTGGAAGAAGGAATTCTGTTCTAATTAAGAGATAGACTGGTAAATTTTGAGTTCTTTGACTGCTACAGGGCATCTGACAGCATCCCACAAAAGAGGGTAGCTCTGAAGAAGCTAGATTTTTAGGCACAAAGAATCTCCAGTGATGGAGAGAAAATGATCAGAGTGGAAAGGAATATGGGATACAAGCCAGGGAAGGCTCTTTCAAGAAGGTTAAAGTTGCTAGTAATATGCTGATTATCTTGATCTTATGACAGCTGTTATTCTTGATCTATGTAAATAACTTACCAAAAAGACTGAATTTCTATCTATCTATATCTCAGATGCCTGTTCCCACCTGGAATTTCCTCAATGGGGTGCCCATGACAACAGTCTCTCCATAGACAGTAAACTGAAGTGCCACTTCTTTGTCTTTTGTGCCTCACCCTTAACAATCCACTAGCAGATGGCAATTCTAGCACAGTGTTTTCAGAAACTCCTATCTAATATTCCCACCAACTACTATTACCTTATGTGTCTGCCTAATGTTCCTTCCTAATGTTCCACCCTACTACTTTTACATTACGCTCCCAGCTAATGTTCCTAACTGCCACTTCTACCTAATACTCCTGTCTTATGTTCCTACCTACTAATCATATCTATTGCTCCTTCCATTTTGCCAAAAGGCAGGGCGAGTGCATAGGACTCACTGAAGAAAAATTTAGAAGCTAGGAAGAATGAGTTGTGTTGTCAAAGTGTTATGTGTGACAAGAGAGACTGTATATTTCTTAACAGAATGCCAGCAGTTCATGTGTGGGTGTAGCAAAAAGAAATGACAGCTACCTGGGTCAAAGAACTGCAGTTTGACAACCACTGAAGTGTAGGTTCACTCTGCAGCAGTCCCTAACCCTCCTGATACCCAGACTGGTAGTATCAATAATATACCTCCCTGGTATGTGGCTGTCTACCATCTACTCTCTATACCTTCTGTATCATGTAGGCAAAAGAATTTTGTGGTCCTCCATTTGTGTTTTGCATATGAATAAGAGTTTTTGGGTTATTTCTTATTCTACTGATGGCTTTTTCTTCTCTTCTGTCCCATATGACATCTAAAGTTTATGGTCAAGTCGAACAATTCAATTGATAGGTTTTCTTTCCTTTGCTGAGTGAGTTATGGCTTCTTTAGTAGTCTGCAATTCTTTTGTCTCTATCAAAGTGCTTGTGTTTTTCCTTCTAACCTACACCTGAGCTTTCTTCTCACTGGTATATGCTTGTTGCATGTTTGGAGTACCAAAGTGTTCATGTCATTTACACGTTATTCCTCTGTTTTGGTATTCAACAGGGTTTCCCAGTGTGTCACAGACATCTTGCAGATCACAGTTTCCCAATTCATCTGTTCATTATTAGAGCTGAAATTACTGAAAACACCCCCACTGTTACATGTTTTCTGACTAAGCATTTTAGCATCCAAAATTGTGTTAACATCAATTAGGTTGTGATCAGAGCATATTGTGTTTGAGATAGTAATGTCATTTAATCATTTTTTTTTTTATTATTATACTTTGTCGCTGTCTCCCGTGTTTGCGAGGTAGCGCAAGGAAACAGACGAAAGAAATGGCCCAACCCCTCCCCCCATACACACGTATATACACACGTCCACACACGCAAATATACATACCTACACAGCTTTCCATGGTTTACCCCAGACGCTTCACATGCCTTGATTCAATCCACTGACAGCATGTCAACCCCGGTATACCACATCGCTCCAATTCACTCTATTCCTTGCCCTCCTTTCACCCTCCTGCATGTTCAGGCCCCGATCACACAAAATCTCTTTCACTCCATCCTTCCACCTCCAATTTGGTCTCCCTCTTCTCCTCGTTCCCTCCACCTCTGACACATATATCCTCTTGGTCAATCTTTCCTCACTCATTCTCTCCATGTGCCCAAACCACTTCAAAACACCCTCTTCTGCTCTCTCAACCACGCTCTTTTTATTTCCACACATCTCTCTTACCCTTACGTTACTCACTCGATCAAACCACCTCACACCACACATTGTCCTCAAACATCTCATTTCCAGCACATCCATCCTCCTGCGCACAACTCTATCCATAGCCCACGCCTCGCAACCATACAACATTGTTGGAACCACTATTCCTTCAAACATACCCATTTTTGCTTTCCGAGATAATGTTCTCGACTTCCACACATTCTTCAAGGCCCCCAGAATTTTCGCCCCCTCCCCCATCCTATGATCCACTTCCGCTTCCATGGTTCCATCCGCTGCCAGATCCACTCCCAGATATCTAAAACACTTCACTTCCTCCAGTTTTTCTCCATTCAAACTCACCTCCCAATTGACTTGACCCTCAACCCTACTGTACCTAATAACCTTGCTCTTATTCACATTTACTCTTAACTTTCTCCTTCCACACACTTTACCATACTCAGTCACCAGCTTCTGCAGTTTCTCACATGAATCAGCCACCAGCGCTGTATCATCAGCGAACAACAACTGACTCACTTCCCAAGCTCTCTCATCCCCAACAGACTTCATACTTGCCCCTCTTTCCAAAACTCTTGCATTTACCTCCCTAACAACCCCATCCATAAACAAATTAAACAACCATGGAGACATCACACACCCCTGCTGCAAACCTACATTCACTGAGAACCAATCACTTTCCTCTCTTCCTACACGTACACATGCCTTACATCCTCGATAAAAACTTTTCACTGCTTCTAACAACTTTCCTCCCACACCATATATTCTTAATACCTTCCACAGAGCATCTCTATCAACTCTATCATATGCCTTCTCCAGATCCATAAATGCTACATACAAATCCATTTGCTTTTCTAAGTATTTCTCACATACATTCTTCAAAGCAAACACCTGATCCACACATCCTCTACCACTTCTGAAACCACACTGCTCTTCCCCAATCTGATGCTCTGTACATGCCTTCACCCTCTCAATCAATACCCTCCCATATAATTTACCAGGAATACTCAACAAACTTATACCTCTGTAATTTGAGCACTCACTCTTATCCCCTTTGCCTTTGTACAATGGCACTATGCATGCATTCCGCCAATCCTCAGGCACCTCACCATGAGTCATACATACATTAAATAACCTTACCAACCAGTCAACAATACAGTCACCCCCTTTTTTAATAAATTCCACTGCAATACCATCCAAACCTGCTGCCTTGCCGGCTTTCATCTTCCGCAAAGCTTTCACTACCTCTTCTCTGTTTACCAAATCATTTTCCCTAACCCTCTCACTTTGCACACCACCTCGACCAAAACACCCTATATCTGCCACTCTATCATCAAACACATTCAACAAACCTTCAAAATACTCACTCCATCTCCTTCTCACATCACCACTACTTGTTATCACCTCCCCATTTGCACCCTTCACTGAAGTTCCCATTTGCTCCCTTGTCTTACGCACTTTATTTACCTCCTTCCAGAACATCTTTTTATTCTCCCTAAAATTTAATGAGACTCTCTCACCCCAACTCTCATTTGCCCTTTTTTTCACCTCTTGCACCTTTCTCTTGACCTCCTGTCTCTTTCTTTTATACATCTCCCACTCAATTGCATTTTTTCCCTGCAAAAATCGTCCAAACGCCTCTCTCTTCTCTTTCATTAATACTCTTACTTCTTCATCCCACCACTCACTACCCTTTCTAATCAACCCACCTCCCACTCTTCTCATGCCACAAGCATCTTTTGCACAATCCATCACTGATTCCCTAAATACATCCCATTCCTCCCCCACTCCCCTTACTTCCATTGTTCTCACCTTTTTCCATTCTGTACTCAGTCTCTCCTGGTACTTCCTCACACAGGTCTCCTTCCCAAGCTCACTTACTCTCACCACCCTCTTCACCCCAACATTCACTCTTCTTTTCTGAAAACCCATACAAATCTTCACCTTAGCCTCCACAAGATAATGATCAGACATCCCTCCAGTTGCACCTCTCAGCACATTAACATCCAAAAGTCTCTCTTTCGCACGCCTGTCAATTAACACGTAATCCAATAACGCTCTCTGGCCATCTCTCCTACTTACATACTTATACTTATGTATATCTTGCTTTTTAAACCAAGTATTCCCAATCATCAGTCCTTTTTCAGCACATAAATCTACAAGCTCTTCACCATTTCCATGCTACTACATTTGTGAATCGGGAACCATTGCAACACAAACCTCTCCAGGTGGTAGAGTTTCCCGCAGTGTATCGAGACAGACTTCCCCAGAACTTTTTTTAAAGGGGAAGTAAATGTTTATAGTTGTGTTACTGGAGTGATAGTTTTCATACATGGTGTTTTGACAAGAAAATAGTGAAATTGGAGAAAAATGTAGCTTAGACATTGAAGCTTATTGATACAGTGGTTAAATTGATGAGAACTGCTATTGACGTTTGTGTAAATAAATTATACATTTCCTTTTTCCATAGCCAGAGGTTGAACCATTATGTGACATTCATTTTTTCATTCATTTCAAGCTAGAAGTTTCAGTTTTCTAAATTGTTTCTTACATTTTTCATATGTATATATATATGTATGTGTTTTATTTATATATTTTATTATACTTTGTTGCTGTCTCCCGCGTTTGCGAGGTAGCGCAAGGAGACAGACGAAAGAAATGGCCCAACCCCCCCCCCATACACATGTATATACATACGTCCACACACTCAAATATACATACCTACACAGCTTTCCATGGTTTACCCCAGACGCTTCACATGCCCTGATTCAATCCACTGACAGCACGTCAACTCCGGTATACCACATCGCTCCAATTCACTCTATTCCTTGCCCTCCTTTCACCCTCCTGCATGTTCAGGCCCCGATCACACAAAATCTTTTTCACTCCATCTTTCCACCTCCAATTTGGTCTCCCTCTTCTTCTCGTTCCCTCCACTTCCGACACATATATCCTCTTGGTCAATCTTTCCTCACTCATTCTCTCCATGTGCCCAAACCACTTCAAAACACCTTCTTCTGCTCTCTCAACCACACTCTTTTTATTTCCACTCATCTCTCTTACCCTTACGTTACTCACTCGATCAAACCACCTCACACCACACATTGTCCTCAAACATCTCATTTCCAGCACATCCATCCTCCTGCGCACAACTCTATCCATAGCCCACGCCTCGCAACCATACAACATTGTTGGAACCACTATTTCTTCAAACATACCCATTTTTGCTTTCCGAGATAATGTTCTCGACTTCCACACATTCTTCAAGGCCCCCAGAATTTTTGCTCCCTCCCCCACCCTATGATCCACTTCCGCTTCCATGGTTCCATCCGCTGCCAGATCCACTCCCAGATATCTAAAACACTTCACTTCCTCCAGTTTTTCTCCATTCAAACTCACCTCCCAATTGACTTGACCCTCAACCCTACTGTACCTAATAACCTTGCTCTTATTCACATTTACTCTTAACTTTCTTCTTCCACACACTTTACCAAACTCAGTCACCAGCTTCTGCAGTTTCTCATATGAATCAGCCACCAGCGCTGTATCATCAGCGAACAACAACTGACTCACTTCCCAAGCTCTCTCATCCCCAACAGACTTCATACTTGCCCCTCTTTCCAAAACTCTTGCATTTACCTCCCTAACAACCCCATCCATAAACAAATTAAACAACCATGGAGACATCACACACCCCTGCTGCAAACCTACATTCACTGAGAACCAATCACTTTCCTCTCTTCCTATGATATGTATGTGTGTGTGTGTGTATATGTGCGTATGTATGTGTATGTGTGTGTATGTGTATATGTATATATATATATGTATATTATCCCTGGGGATAGGGGTGAAAGAATACTTCCTACGTATTCCTCGCGTGTCATAGAAAGCGACTAGAGGGGATGGGAGCAGGGGGGCCAGAAATCCTTGTATTAACTTTCTAAAATGGGAAACAGAAGAAGGAGTCACGCGGGGAGTGCTCATCCTCCTCGAAGGCTCAGAGTGGGGTGCCTAAATGTGTGTGGATGTAACCAAGATGTGATAAAAGGAGAGATAGGTAGTATGTTTGAGGAAAGGAACCTGGATGTTTTGGCTCTGAGTGAAACGAAGCTCAAGGGTAAAGGGGAAGAGTGGTTTGGGAATGTCTGGGGAGTAAAGTCAGGGGTTAGTGAGAGGACAAGAGCAAGGGAAGGAGTAGCAATACTCCTGAAACAGGAGTTGTGGGAGTATGTGATAGAATGTAAGAAAGTAAATTCTCGATTAATATGGGTAAAACTGAAAGTTGATGGAGAGAGGTGGGTGATTATTGGTGCATATGCACCCGGGCACGAGAAGAAAGATCATGAGAGGCAAGTGTTTTGGGAGCAGCTGAATGAGTGTGTTAGTGGTTTTGATGCATGAGACCGGGTTATAGTGATGGGTGATTTGAATGCAAAGGTGAGTAATGTGGCAGTTGAGGGAATAATTGGTATACATGGGGTGTTCAGTGTTGTCATTTAATAGGTCCACATAATTTGTTAAGATTAAGTTCGGAGTGTTATTTCCTTTGGTGGTTTTATCATTTGTTGGCTAAGTAAAACTTTTCATATAGTTCGAAAGACTCATTTTTGCAGCTTTTTGTCAAACAACACATTTTCCAAAAGATGGTAGTGTTATGTAGGTGCCATCATCATTTTCCTTTTGAAAAGCTATTAGTATCTACAGGGGTTTTATTTGCCCAAGTATGGAATACTGTTCACACATCCAGGGTGGCTCACCCTCTACCTCTCTATTTACTACAGTTACATCAAAAACCTTCCATCACATCAATCATTCTGGCATCATCTCTCTTCATGTTTCCATTTCCATATGCTGCAATGTTGCTGCTCTCTCTTTAGTCTATAGGTTTATTTTGGCCATTGTTCTTGTGACCTCTGAATGCACATGTCCCCAACCCTACATTCTTTTTTTTATTTTGAAGGTTCCAGTCACAGACAAAAGTCCACATCAAGGTCAGGCATTAAATTGAAATATAGAGAATTATGAAATGGAAAAAGAAAGGGGAAAGTACTGCCAAATTTTTGAGAAAGTGAAAAACCAATCTTCTGAAATGTGCTAGATCACAGTTATTGGGAAAGACATGAGACAGTAGAGAATTCCAAAGCTTTGATATGTAGGGAAAGAAGCAGGTATCAAAACGGCCCACCCTTGAGTTGCTGATGGACACACAATAATCATGTGATGTAGAAGCTTAACAAGTATTGTGTGGTCTAGCTAGTGGTGGGGGCACAAAAGCAGCCAACTCTCAGAAGCAAAAACCAAAGTAATTCCTATAGAAGAGGGAAAGTGAACCAACATTGCAGTGTAGGGCAAGGGGCTCAAGTCTGGAAGTTAGCCTGGGACAGTTTATCACCCTAAATACTCCATACAATGAAAAATCAATCCTTTGTATAAACAAAGCAACTGTTCAGAAGAGAAGTTTCAACATCTAAGCTGGACATCCAGTTTCTTAGAGGTAGATTTAGCTAATCCTGTAAAGTGGGGTTTCCAAGAAAAAGTGGATGTTACAGTAATATCAAGTATGTTTATCACTGAGTCAAGAGGTGGAATTACAGAACTGTCAAAGGAGAGACAAGAGTTGTGAGGAGTTTTAAATAGAGAGATGGGTAGAAACTGGGTTCTAGAGGCATTAAACTTAACAAGATTTTGGCTACACCACTAAGATATGCTGTCCAAATCTGAGTTTACTGAGGAAGCTGCGTCAAGACGAGATGCAGATCAAGTGAGAGAAGAGGAAGCAGAGTTGAAGGATGTGGATGAATGCAGTGTTGAGTTGTCAGCATATGAGTGCACTGGATTATTTGTGGAGGAGAGAAAGTCATTGAAAAAAAAAGAGAAAAAGAGTAGGGGACCAGACAGAACATTAAGGGACACCACTGTTGATGGAAAAATGGGGGGATGCTGATTCATCAACAGCCCTAGAGACAGACTGGCCAGAGAGGAAGCTAGATATGAAGGAGCAAAATGGGGGAGGGAGGCCAAAAGAGGGGAGCTTAGAGATGAGACCCCAATGCCACACCCTATCAGGAGCCTTAGATGTGTCAAGGGCAACTATACATGATTCCAAAATCTTTCAGGGATGATGACTAGACAATAGTAAGATAGGAAAGAATATCACCAGCAGATCTCGCCTTACGGTGATCAGAGAGAAGACTGTGATTTTTGAGGAGTTTAAGGATATGAGAGTTGAGGAGGGATTCAAAGACTTTGGAAATGGTCGACGTAAAAGCAACTGGATGATAGTTAGACGAGTCAGAACTGTCATCCTTCTTAGGGATGGGATGTATCAATGGATGCTTCCAAGGAGAAGGAAAAGTTTTGGTTTTTAAGAAGAACAGAACAGACAAGCAAGCACAGGTGCAAGTTCAAAGGCACACTCAGTACACAGAGATGGATGACATCAGGACCATAATCCTTGCTTGTGTCAGGAGAAAGAAGCACTTTTTGGACCCAAGGCACATTTATGGCTGCTGCTTCCCACAGTTTGTGTGTGGAGCCCAGTCACTTGAGGACTGGCTGTTATGGTGCCTCCTCTCAAACACTTAAGCTGTGGACCTCCCTTCCTTCTGCCTTTCCCTCTTCATGTGAACTTCCTTCCTTTGTAAGTCAGGTCCAGAAACACCTGCAGAACCCCAATCAATTTCTTTCTCTCTCCTACTTTTTTCAACCCAAGATGGCCCTAATTGAGGTGTGTTCCCCCCCCCCCCAAAAAAAAGGGCTATATTATGACTGGAGAAAAAAAAAGAAAGAGCTCTCAAACAAATGTCTTTTTTCTTCAGACTAAAACTGATACATTTACTATTTCCTGAAGCATCAGAATAAATCAGTAAAAAATATATACAATAGAGACTGTAGGACCACATCACAACATTAGCTCAAGGGTTTCCAAACCAAAATTATCTTCTCAAAAGAATACCTGTAAGTCATAGCCTCTATAAGGACAGGCCGATTCTCTGTAACCGTAATGTGGCGTGCAGCTTTTGTGGCATTGTAAACCGCAAAGACATCGTTGCCATCAACACGAATAGTAGCTATGCCATAGGCTGGTCCTCGAGCAGCTACACCATCTCCACGATACTGCTCAGAGGTGGGAGTTGAAATGGCATATCCATTGTTACGACTGAAAAGGAATTGAATTCTAGTACAAAATTTTCAAATATCAGTGTGCCAGTACAAAAAAATTCACAGGTGTATAACATATTCAAAGTGTTACTTAACACAGTAGGATTCTATCTTACAGCTCAATGTTTATCATATATTCAAGAAAAGTGGTTCATATAATTTTTCACATGAAATACCCATAATAAAAAAAACGATCATAATTATCGTTACACTTAATTGCTGTTTCTGCATCATCGAGGTAGCGCCAGGGCACAGATGAAGAAAATATATACAAAAACGCCGATACACATACAAACACATTATTATCATTATCATTATTATTATTATACTTAATCGCCGTCTCCCACATCAATAAAGTAGCACAAGGAAACAGACAAAGAATGGCCCAACCCACCCACATACACATGTATTTACATAAACACCCATACACACATATTATTATTTTTATCATTTTGCTTTGTAGCCGTCTCCCGCGCCTGCGAGGTAGCGCAAAGAAACAGATGAAAGAAATGGCCCAACTCACACCCACACACATGCACACACACACACACGTCCACACACGCAAACATACACACCCACACATCCCAACGTACACACATATATACACACACAGACACACACATATACACACATGCACACAATTCACATTGTCTGCCCCTACTCACCCCCATCGCCACCCCGCCACACACGGAATAACATCTCCCTCCCCCCTCATGTGTGTGAGGTAGCGCTAGGAAAAGACAACAAAGGCCCCATTCACTCACACTCAGTCTCCAGCTGTCATGCAATAATGCCCGAAACCACAGCTCCCTTTCCACATCCAGGCCCCACACAACTTTCCATGGTTCACTCCAGATGCTTCACATGCCCTGATTCAATCCACTGACAGCACGTCGACCCTGGTATACCACATCGATCCAATTCACTCTATTCCTTGCCCGCCTTTCATCCTCCTGCATGTTCAGGCCCCGATCACTCAAAATCTTTTTCACTCCATCTTTCCACCTCCAATTTGGTCTCCCACTTCTCCTCGTTCCCTCCACCTCCGACACATATATCCTCTTGGTCAATCTTTCCTCACTCATTCTCTCCATGTGCCCAAACCATTTCAAAACACCCTCTTCTGCTCTCTCAACAACGCTCTTTTTATTTCCACACATCTCTCTTACCCTTACATTACTTACTCGATCAAACCACCTCACACCACTTATTGTCCTCAAACATCTCATTTCCAGCACATCCACCCTCCTGCGCACAACTCTATCCATAGCCCACGCCTCGCAACCATACAACATTGTTGGAACCACTATTCCTTCAAACATACCCATTTTTGCTTTCCAAGATAATGTTCTCGACTTCCACACATTCTTCAAGGCTCCCACAATTTTCGCCCCCTCCACCACCCTATGATTTACTTCCGCTTCCATGGTTACATCCGCTGCCAGATCCACTCCCAGATATCTAAAACACTTTACTTCCTCCAGTTTTTCTCCATTCAAACTTACCTCCCAATTGATTTGACCCTCAACCCTACTGTACCTTATAACCTTGCGCTTATTCACATTTACTATGAACTTTCTTCTTTCACACACTTTACCAAACTCAGTCACCAGCTTCTGCAGTTTCTCACATGAATCAGCCACCAGCGCTGTATCATCAGCGAACAACAACTGCCTCACTTCCCAAGCTCTCTCATCCCCAACAGACTGCATACTTGCCCCTCTTTCCAAAACTCTTGCATTCACCTCCCTAACAACCCCATCCAAAAACAAATTAAACAACCATGGAGACATCGCACACTCCTGCCGCAAACCTACATTCACAACATATATACATACATATACATTTCAACATGAGCTGTGGTTTCGGTGCATTACACATGACAGCTAGAGACAGAGTGTGAAATAATGTGGCCTTTGTTTTCTCCTCCTAGCGCTATCTCACGCACATGTGGGGGAAGGGGGGTGCCATTTCAAGTGTGGCAGGGTGGTGCCGGGAATGGATGAAGGCAGCAAGTATAAATGTGCACATATGTATATATGTACATGTCTGTGTATGTATATGTATGTAAAAGTTGAAATGTATAGGTATGTATACGTGCGTGTGTGGGTGTTCATGTATATACATGTGTATGTGGGTGGGTTGGGCCATTCTTTCATCTGTTTCCTTGCACTACCTTGCTAACACAGGAGACAGCAACAAAGTATAATAAATAAATATAAGCATTTCAATGTATACATACATACACATACACAGACATATACATGTATACACAAGTACATATTCATACTTGCAGCCTTCATCCATTCCCGTTGCCACCCCACCACACATGAAACAGCATCCCCCCCCCACCTGTGAGGTAGCACCAGGAAAAGACAAATAAGGCCACATTCATTCACACTCAGTCTCTAGCTGTCGTGTGTAATGAACCAAAACCACAGCTCCCTATCCACATCCAAAGCCCAAAGACCTTTACATGGTTAACCCAACGTTTCACGTGACCTGGTTCAGTCCAACGACAGCACATTGACCCCAGTATACCACATCACTCCAATTCACTTTATTCCTTTCACGCCTCTCACCCTCCTGTATTTTTAGGCCCTGATTGCTAAAAATCTTTTTCACTCCAAAAATATCATAAAAAGATATATAAAGAACAACACCAATCATAATGATTTTTTTTCATACACATTCGCCATTTCCCCCATCAGCAAGGTAGTGTTAAGAACAGAGGACTGAACCTAAGAGGGGAAAATCCTCGCTTGGCCCCATTCTCTATTCCTTCTTTTGGAAATGTCAAAACTGGAGGGGAGGATTTCCAGCCTCCCACTCCCTCCCCCTTTCAGTCACCTTTTACAATATGCAGAGAATACTTGGGAAGTATTCTTTCTCCCCCCTATCCCCAAGGATAAACAATAGTAATAATAGGATAGGTATAAGGGAGAAAGAATACTTCTCAGGCATTCCTCATGTGTCATAAAAGGCGACTAAAGGGGACAGAAGCAGGGGGGGGGATAGAAACCCTCCCCTCCTTGTATTTTAACTTTCTAAAAGAGGAAACACAAAAACAAGTCATGCGGGGAGTGCTCATCCTCCTCGAAGGCTCAGATTGGGGTGTCTAAATGTGTGTGGATGTAACCAAGATGAGAAAAAAGGAGAGATATGTAGTATGTTTGAAAAAAGGAGCCTGGATGTTTTGGCTCTGAGTGAAACGAAGCTCAAGGGTAAAGAAGAGTGGTTTGGGAATGTCTTGGGAGTAAAGTCAGGGGTTAGTGAGAGGACAAGAGCAAGGGAAGGAGGGGTGGTGGGAGTATGTGATAGAGTGTAAGAAACTAAACTCTAGATTGATATGGGTAAAACTGAAAGTGGATGGAGAGAGATGGGTGATTATTGGTGCATATGCACCTGGGCATGAGAAGAAAGATCATGAGAGGCAAGTGTTTTGGGAGCAGCTGAGTGAGAGTCTTAGTAGTTTTGATGCACGAGACCAGGTTATAGTGATGGGTGATTTGAATGCAAAGGTGAGTAATGTGGCAGTTGAGGGAATAATTGGTGTACATGGGGTGTTCAGTGTTGTACACAGAAATGGTGAAAAGCTTGTAGATTAAAGTGCTGAAAAAGGACTGGTGATTGGGAATATCTGGTTTAAAAAAAGAGATATACATATGTATATGTATGTAAGTAGGAGAGATGGCCAGAGAGCGTTATTGGATTATGTGTTAATTGATAGGTGTGTGAAAGAGAGACTTTTGGATGTTACTGTGCTGAGAGAGGCAACTAGAGGGATGTCTGATCATTATCTTGTGGAGGTGAAGGTGAAGATTTGTAGAGGTTTTCAGAAAAGAAGAGAGAATGTTGGGGTGAAGAGAGTGGTGAGAGAAAGTGAGCTTGGGAAGGAGACTTGTGTGAGGGAGTACCAGGAGAGACTGAGTACAGAATGGAAAAAGTTGAGAATAAAGGACATAAGGAGAGTGGGGGAGGAATGGGATGTATTTAGGTAAGCAGTGATGGCTTATCCAAAAGATGCTTATGGCATGAGAAGTGTGGGAGGTGGGCAGATGAGAAAGGGTAGTGAGTGGTGGGATGAAGAAGTAAGAGTATTAGTGAAAGAGAAGAGAGAGGGCATTTGGATGATTTTTGCTGGGAAATAAAGCAAATGAGTGGGAGATGTATAAAAGAAAGAGGCAGGAGGCCAAGAGAAAGGTACAAGAGGTGAAAAAGAGGGCAAATGAGAGTTGGGGTGAGAGAGAATCATTAAATTTTGGAGAGAATAAAAATATGTTTTGGAAGGAGGTAAATAAAGTGCGTAAGACAAGGGAACAAATGGTAATATCATTGAAGGGGGCTAATGGAGAGGTGATAACAAGTAGTGGTGATGTGAGAAGGAGATGGAGTGAGTATTCTGAAGGTTTGTTGAATGTGTTTGATGAAAGAGTGGCAAATATAAGGTGTTTTGGTCGAAGTGGTGTGCAAAGTGAGAGGGTTAGGGAAAATGATTTGGTAAACAAAGTAGAGGTAGTAAAAGTTTTGCGGAAGATGAAAGCCGGCAAGGCAGTGGGTTTGGATGGTATTGCAGTGGAGTTTATTATAAAAGAGGATGATTTTATTGTTGATTGGTTGGTAAGGTTATTTAATGTATGTATGACTCATGGTGGGGTGCCTGAGGACTGGCGGAATGCTTGCATAGTGCCATTGTACAAAGGCAAAGACGATAAGAGTGAGTGCTCAAATTACAGAGGTATAAGTTTGTTGAGTATTCCTGGGAAATTATATGGGAGGGTATTGATTGAGAGGGTGAAGACATGTACAGAGCATCAGATTGGGGAAGAGCAGTGTGGTTTCAGAAGTGGTAGAGGATATGTGGATCACATGTTTGCTTTGAAAAATGTATGTGAGAAATACAGAAAAGCAATTGGATTTGTATGTAGCATTTATGGATCTGGAGAAGGCATATGATAGACTTGATAGAGATGCTCTGTGGAAGGTATCAAGAATATATGGCGTGGGAGGTAAGTTGATAGAAGCAGTGAAAAGTTTTTATCGAGGATTTAAGGCATGTGTACGTGTAGGAAGAGAAGAAGGTGAGTGGTTCTCAGTGAATGTTTGTTTGCGGCAGGGGTGCGTGATGTCTCCATGGTTGTTTAATTTGTTTATGGATGGGGTTGTTAGGGAGGTGAATGCAAGAGTTTTGGAAAGAGGGGCAAGTATGCAGTCTGTTGTGGATGAGAGAGCTTGGGAAATGAGTCAGTTGCTGTTCAATGATGATAAAGCACTGGTGGCTGATTCATGTGAGAAACTGCAGAAGCTGGTGACTGAGTTTGGTAGAGTGTGTGAAAGAAGAAAGTTGAGAGTAAATGTGAATAAGAGCAAGGTTATTAGGTCAGTAGGGTTGAGGGACAAGTCAATTGGGAGGTAAGTTTGAATGGAGAAAAACTGGAGGAAGCGAAGTGTTTTAGATATCTGGGAGTGGATTTGGCAGCAGATGGAACCATGGAAGCAGAAATGAATCATAGGGTGGGGGAGGGGGTAAAAATTCTGGGAGTGGTGAAAAATGTGTGGAAGTCAAGAACGTTATCTTGGGAAGCAAAAATGGGTATGTTTGAAGGAATAGTGGTTCCCACAATGTTATATGGTTGCGAGGCGTGGGCCATAGATAAGTGTTGTGCGGAGGAGGGTGGATGTGCTGGAAATAAGATGTTTGAGGACAATATGTGGTGTGAGGTGGTTTGATCGAGTAAGTAATGAAAGGGTAAGAGAGATGTGTGGAAATAAAAAGAGTGTGGTTGAGAGAGCAGAAGAGGGTGTTTTGAAATGTTTTGGTCACATGGAGAGAATGAGTGAGGAACGATTGACCAAGAGGATATATGTGTCAGAGGTGGAGGGAACGAGGAGAAGTGGGAGACCAAATTGGAGGTGGAAAGATGGAGTGAAAAAGATTTTGAGTGATCGGGGCCTGAACATGCAGGAGGGTGAAAGGCGTGCAAGGAATAGAGTGAATTGGAACGATGTGGTATACCGGGATCGACGTATTGTCAATCGATTGAACCAGGGCATGTGAAGAGTCTGTGGTAAATATGGAAAGTTTTGTGGGGCCTCGATGTGGAAAGGTAACTGTGGTTTCGGTGCATTATACATGACAGCTAGAGACTGAGTGTGAACGAATGTGGCCTTTGTTATCTTTTCCTAGCACTAACTCATGCACATGCGGGGGAAGAGGGTTGCCATTTCATGTGTGGTGGGGTGGCGATGGGAATGAATAAGGGCAGACAGTATGAATTATGTACATGTGTATATATGTATATGTATATATGTGTGTGGACGTGTATGTATATACATGTGTATGGGGGTGGGTTGGGCCATTTCTTTTGTCTATTTCCTTGCGCTACCTCGCAAACGCGGGAGACAGCGACAAAGTAAAATAAATATAAATAAATAAATATGTATATGTCTATTTATTTATTTTGCTTTGTTGGTGTCTCCCGCATTTGTGAGGTAGCGCAAGGAAACAGACTAAAGAAATGGCCCACCCCACCCCTATACACATGTATATACATACACGTCCACACACGCAAATATACATACCTATACATCTCAATGTACACATATACATACACACACAGACATATACATATATACACATGTACATAATTCATACTGTCTGCCTTTATTTATTCCCATCGCCACCTCACCACACATGGAATAACATCCCCCTCCCCCCTCATGTGTGCAAGGCTAGTGCTAGGAAAAGACAACAAAGGCCACATTCATTCACACTAAGTCTCTAGCTGTCATGTAATAATACCCAAAACCACAGCTCCCTTTCCATATCCAGGCCCCACAGAACTTTCCATGGTTTACCCCAGACGCTTCACGTGCCCTGATTCAATCCATTGACAGCACGTCGACCCCGGTATACCACATCGATCAATTCACTCTATTCCTTGCTCGCCTTTCACCCTCCTGCATGTTCAGGCCACGATCACTCAAAATCTTTCTCACTCCATCTTTCCACCTCCAATTTAGTCTCCCACTTCTCCGCGTTCCCTCCACCTCCGACACACATATCCTCTTGGTCAATCTTTCCTCACTCATTCTCTCCATGTGCCCAAACCATTTCAAAACACCCTCTTTTGCTCTCTCAACCACGCTCTTTTTATTTCCACACATCTCTCTTACCCTTACATTACTTACTCGATCAAACCACCTCACACCACACACTGTCCTCAAACATCTCATTTCCAGCACATCCACCCTCCTGCGCACAACTCTATCCATAGCCCATGCCTCGCAACCATACAACACTATTCCTATAAACATACCCATTTTTGCTTTCCAAGATAATGTTCTCGACTTCCACACATTCTTCAAGGCTCCCACGATTTTCGCCCCCTCCCCCACCCTATGATTCACTTACGCTTCCATGGTTCCATCCGCTGCCAGATCCACTCCCAGATATCTAAAACACTTTACTTCCTCCAGTTTTTCTCCATTCAAATCCCAATTGACTTGACCCTCAACCCTACTGTACCTAATAACCTTGCTCTTATTCACATTTACCCTTAACTTTCTTCATTCACACACTTTACCAAACTCAGTCACCAGCTTCTGCAGTTTCTCACATGAATCAGCCACCAGCGCTCTATCATCAGCGAACAACAACTGACTCACTTCCCAAGCTCTCTCATCCCCAACATTATCTCGGAAAGCAAAAATGGGTATGTTTGAAGGAATAGTGGTTCCAACAATGTTGTATGGTTGCGAGGCGTGGGCTATGGATAGAGTTGTGCGCAGGAGGGTGGATGTGCTGGAAATGAGATGTTTGAGGACAATGTGTGGTGTGAGGTGGTTTGATCGAGCAAGTAATGCAAAGGTAAGAGAGATGTGTGGAAATAAAAAGAGTGTGGTTGAGAGAGCAGAAGAGGGTGTTTTGAAATGGTTTGGGCACATGGAGAGAATGAGTGAGGAAAGATTGACCAAGAGGATATATGTGTCGGAGGTGGAGGGAACGAGGAGAAGTGGGAGACCAAATTGGAGGTGGGAAGATGGAGTGAAAAAGATTTTGAGTGATCAGGGCCTGAACATGCAGGAGGGTGAAAGGCGGGCAAGGAATAGTGTGAATTGGATCAATGTGGTATACTGGGGTTGACGTGCTGTCAGTGGATTGAATCAGGGCATGTGAAGCATCTGGGGTAAACCATGGAAAGTTGTGTGGGGCATGGATGTGGAAAGGGAGCTGTGGTTTCAGGCATTATTGCATGACAGCTAGAGACTGAGTGTGAACGAATGGGGCATTTGTTGTCTTTTCCTAGTGCTATCTCACACATATGAGGGGGGAGGGGGATGGTATTCCATGTGTGGCGAGGTGGTGATGGGAATAAATAGAGGCAGACAATGTGAATTGTGTGCATGGGTATATATGTATGTGTCTGTGTGTGTATATATATGTGTACATTGAGATGTATAGGTATGTATATTTTGCGTGTGTGGACGTGTATGAGAATGGGTAGGGCCATTTCTTTCATCTGTTTCCTTGTGCTACCTCGCAAACGTGGGAGACAGCGACAAAGCAAAATAAATAAATGAATAATATTTCTTTTTTTCTTTTGCTTTGTCACTGTCTCCTGCGTTTGGGAGGTAGCGCAAGGAAACAGACGAAAGAAATGGCCCAACCCACCCCCATACACAATGTATACACACACACACGTCCACACACGCAAATATACATACCTATACAGTCACCCCCTTTCTTAATAAATTCCACTGCAATACCATCCAAACCTGCTGCCTTGCCGGCTTTCATCTTCCGCAAAGCTTTTACTACCTCTTCTCTGTTTACCAAATCATTTTCCCCAACCCTCTCACTTTGCACACCACCTCGACCAAAACACCCTATATCTGCCACTCTATCATATAAAAATATATCCCTGGGGATAGGGAAGAAAGAATACTTCCCACATATTCCCTGCGTGTCGTAGAAGGCGACTAAAAGGGAAGGGAGCGGGGGGCTGGAAATCCTCCCCACTCATTTTTTTTTTTTTTCCAAAAGAAGGAACAGAGAAGGGGGCCATGTGAGGATATTCTCTCAAAGGCCCAGTCCTCTGTTCTTAACGCTACCTCGCTAATGCAGGAAATGGCGAATAGTATAAAAGAATATTTATATTATTATTATACTTTGTCGCTGTCTCCCGCGTTTGCGAGGTAGCGCAAGGAAACAGACGAAAGAAATGGCCCAACCCCCCCCCCCATACACATGTATATACATACGTCCACACACGCAAATATACATACCTACACAGCTTTCCATGGTTTACCCCAGACGCTTCACATGCCTTGCTTCAATCCACTGACAGCACGTCAACCCCGGTATACCACATCGCTCCAATTCACTCTATTCCTTGCCCTCCTTTCACCCTCCTCCATGTTCAGGCCCCGATCACACAAAATCTTTTTCACTCCATCTTTCCACCTCCAATTTGGTCTCCCTCTTCTCCTTGTTCCCTCCACCTCCGACACATATATCCTCTTGGTCAATCTTTCCTCACTCATCCTCTCCATGTGCCCAAACCACTTCAAAACACCCTCTTCTGCTCTCTCAACCACGCTCTTTTTATTTCCACACATCTCTCTTACCCTTACGTTACTCACTCGATCAAACCACCTCACACCACACATTGTCCTCAAACATCTCATTTCCAGCACATCCATCCTCCTGCGCACAACTCTATCCATAGCCCACGCCTCGCAACCATACAACATTGTTGGAACCACTATTCCTTCAAACATACCCATTTTTGCTTTCCGAGATAATGTTCTCGACTTCCACACATTCTTCAAGGCCCCCAGGATTTTCGCCCCCTCCCCCACCCTATGATCCACTTCCGCTTCCATGGTTCCATCCGCTGCCAGATCCACTCCCAGATATCTAAAAGAAAGAAAGAAAAAAAAAAAAAAAAATATATATATATATATATATATATATATATATATATATATATATATATATATATATATATATATATATCACACAGAAGCTGGTGACTGAGTTTGGAAAAGTGTGTGGAAGAAGAAAGTTAAGAGTAAATGTGAATAAGAGCAAGGTTATTAGGTACAGTAGGGTTGAGGGTCAAGTCAATTGGGTGGCAAGTTTGAATGGAGAAAAACTGGAGGAAGTAAAGTGTTTTAGATATCTGGGAGTGGATCTGGCAGCGGATGGAACCATGGAAGCGGAAGTGGATCATAGGGTGGGGGAGGGGGCGAAAATCCTGGGAGCCTTGAAGAATGTGTGGAAGTCGAGAACATTATCTCGGAAAGCAAAAATGGGTATGTTTGAAGGAATAGTGGTTCCAACAATGTTGTATGGTTGCGAGGAGTGGGCTATGGATAGAGTTGTGCGCAGGAGGGTGGATGTGCTGGAAATGAGATGTTGAGGACAATGTGTGGTGTGAGGTGGTTTGATTGAGTAAGTAACGTAAGGGTAAGAGAGATGTGTGGAAATAAAAAGAGCGTGGTTGGGAGAGCAGAAGAGGGTGTTTTGAAATGGTTTGGGCACGTGGAGAGAATGAGTGAGGAAAGATTGACCAAGAGGATATATGTGTTGGAGGTGGAGGGAACGAGGAGAAGTGGGAGACCAAATTGGAGGTGGAAAGATGGAGTGAAAGAGATTTTGTGTGATCGGGGCCTGAACATGCAGGAGGGTGAAGGGAGGGCAAGGAATAGAGTGAATTGGATCAATGTGGTATACCGGGGTTGACGTGGTGTCAGTGGATTGAATCGGGGCATGTGAGGCATCTGGGGTAGACCATGGAAAGCTGTGTAGGTATGTATATTTGCGTGTGTGGACGTATGTATATATATGTGTATGGGGGTGGGTTGGGCCATTTCTTTCGTCTGTTTCTTTGCGCTACCTCGCGAACGCGGGAGACAGCGAAAAAAAAAAAGAAAAAAAAATATGTTTGTTGAGTATTCCTGGTAAATTATATGGGAGGGTATTGATTGAGAGGGTGAAGGCATGTACAGAGCATCAGATTGGGGAAGAGCAGTGTGGTTTCAGAAGTGGTAGAGGATGTGTGGATCAGGTGTTTGCTTTGAAGAATGTATGTGAGAAATACTTAGAAAAGCAAATGGATTTGTATGTAGCATTTATGGATCTGGAGAAGGCATATGATAGAGTTGATAGAGATGCTCTGTGGAAGGTATTAAGAATATATGGTGTGGGAGGCAAGTTGTTAGAAGCAGTGAAAAGTTTCTATCGAGGATGTAAGGCGTGTGTACGTGTAGGAAGAGAGAAAGTGATTGGTTCTCAGTGAATGTAGGGTTGCGGCAGGGGTGTGTGATGTCTCCATGGCTGTTTAATTTTTTCATGGATGGGGTTGTTAGGGAGGTGAATGCAAGAGTTTTGGAAAGAGGGGCAAGTATGAAGTCTGTTGGGGATGAGAGAGCTTGGGAAGTGAGTCAGTTGTTGTTCGCTGATGATACAGCGCTGGTGGCTGATTCATGTGAGAAGCTGCAGAAGCTGGTGACTGAGTTTGGTAAAGTGTGTGAAAGAAGAAAGTTAAGAGTAAATGTGAATAAGAGCAAGGTTATTAGGTACAGTAAGGTTGAGGGTCAAATCATTTGGGAGGTAAGTTTGAATGGAGAAAAACTGGAGGAAGTAAAGTGTTTTAGATATCTTGGAGTGGATCTGGCAGCGGATGGAACAATGGAAGCGAAAGTGGATCATAGGGTGGGGGAGGGGGCGAAAATTCTGGGAGCCTTGAAGAATGTGTGGAAGTCGAGAACATTATCTCGGAAAGCAAAAATGGGTATGTTTGAAGGAATAGTGGTTCCAACAATGTTGTATGGTTGCGAGGCGTGGGCTATGGATACAGTTGTGCGAAGGAGGATGGATGTGCTGGAAATGAGATGTCTGAGGACAATGTGTGGTGTGAGGTGGTTTGATCGAGTAAGTAACGTAAGGGTAAGAGAGATGTGTGGAAATAAAAAGAGCGTGGTTGAGAGAGCAGAAGAGGGTGTTTTGAAATGGTTTGGGCACATGGAGAGAATGAGTGAGGAAAGATTGACCAAGAGGATATATGTGTCGCAGGTGGAGTGCGAGGGTTAGGGAAAATGAGTTGGTAAACAGAGAAGAGGTAGTAAAAGCTTTGCGGAAGATGAAAGCCGGCAAGGCAGCAAGTTTGGATGGTATTGCAGTGGAATTTATTAAAAAAGGGGGTGACTGTATTGTTGACTGGTTGGTAAGGTTATTTAATGTGTGTATGACTCATGGTGAGGTGCCTGAGGATTGGCAGAATGCGTGCATAGTGCCATTGTACAAAGGCAAAGGGGATAAGAGTGAGTGCTCAAATTACAGAGGTATAAGTTTGTTGAGTATTCCTGGCAAATTATATGGGAGGGTATTGATTGAGAGGGTGAAGGCATGTACAGAGCATCAGATTGGGGAAGAGCAGTGTGGTTTCAGAAGTGGTAGAGGATGTGTGGATCAGGTGTTTGCTTTGAAGAATGTATGTGAGAAATACTTAGAAAAGCAAATGGATTTGTATGTAGTATTTATGGATCTGGAGAAGGCATATGATAGAGTTGATAGAGATGCTCTGTGGAAGGTATTAAGAATATATGGTGTGGGAGGCAAGTTGTTAGAAGCAGTGAAAAGTTTTTATCAAGGATGTAAGGCATGTGTACGTGTACGAAGAGAGGAAAGTGATTGGTTCTCAGTGAATGTAGGTTTGCGGCAGGGGTGTGTGATGTCTCCATGGTTGTTTAATTTGTTTATGGATGGGGTTGTTAGGGAGGTGAATGCAAGAGTTTTGGAAAGAGGGGCAAGTATGAAGTCTGTTGGGGATGAGAGAGCTTGGGAAGTGAGTCAGTTGTTGTTCGCTGATGATACAGCGCTGGTGGCTGATTCATGTGAGAAACTGCAGAAGCTGGTGACTGAGTTTGGTAAGTGTGTGAAAGAAGAAAGTTAAGAGTAAATGTGAATAAGTGCAAGGTTATTAGGTACAGTAGGGTTGAGGGTCAATTCAATTGGGAGGTGAGTTTGAATGGAGAAAAACTGGAGGAAGTGAAGTGTTTTAGATATCTGGGAGTGGATCTGGCAGCGGATGGAACCATGGAAGCAGAAGTGGATCATAGGGTGGGGGAGGGGGCGAAAATTCTGGGAGCCTTGAAGAATGTGTGGTAGTCGAGAACATTATCTCGGAAAGCAAAAATGGGTATGTTTGAAGGAATAGTGGTTCCAACAATGTTGTATGGTTGCGAGGCGTGGACTATGGATAGAGTTGTGCGCAGGAGGATGGATGTGTTGGAAATGAGATGTTTGAGGACAATGTGTGGTGTGAGGTGGTTTGATCGAGTAAGTAACGTAAGGGTAAGAGAGATGTGTGGAAATAAAAAGAGCGTGGTTGAGAGAGCAGAAGAGGGTGTTTTGAAATGGTTTGGGCACATGGAGAGAATGAGTGAGGAAAGATTGACCAAGAGGATATATGTGTCGGAGATGGAGGGAACGAGGAGAAGAGGGAGACCAAATTGGAGGTGGAAAGATGGAGTGAAAAAGATTTTGTGTGATCGGGGCCTGAACATGCAGGAGGGTGAAAGGAGGGCAAGGAATAGAGTGAATTGGAGCGATGTGGTATACAGGGGTTGACGTGCTGTCAGTGGATTGAATCAAGGCATGTGAAGCGTCTGGGGTAAACCATGGAAAGCTGTGTAGGTATGTATATTTGCGTGTGTGGACGTGTGTATGTACGTGTGTATGGGGGTTGGGCCATTTCTTTCGTCTGTTTCCTCGCGCTACCTCGCAAACGCGGGAGACAGCGACAAAGTATAAAAAAAAAAAAAAAAAAAAAAAAAGAATATATATATATATATATATATATATATATATATATATATATATATATATATATATATATATATATATTTTTTTTTTCATACTATTCGCTATTTCCCGCGATAGCGAGGTAGCGTTAAGAACAGAGGACTGGGCCTTTGAGGGAATATCCTCACCTGGACCTCTTCTCTGTTCCTTCTTTTGGAAAATTAAAAAAAAAAATATTTGTAAATTACTGAAAATAAGGAAAATACTTTCATTAAATTAAAACATATAATGTAAATGCCTTACTTCACCAAATGTTAAGCATCAAAAAACTAAGACAACCAGGAGAGACTGATTCTCTTGAAATTACTGAACTTTATCTTGCTTCATCTTCAGCACATCTTCCCAGTAATATGCTAATGTACAAGAAACATTATACATAGTTAGAATCTCTCATTACACTTGCAATATTTAACATTCATCACAAAGATCTGGATGATATTTATTGAGATAGTTTTGCAACAATAATTTGAATATAAGCTGCCTTCTCACTCCACAAAACCTGACATGAAGAAATGTTCTCAATTATGGGAAAGTCCCAGAGTTACTAACTGCACTGTTTACACTGGAGGAAATTCTGAGTCATCATCAAACTTAAGGACACTCTTTGGAGGCGATTCACAAGCAGTAGCCATCTCACTCATCTTGTCTGCTTCAACGCGCTAAGGTGGAGAGACAGTTCTTGTATCTGAATAGGCAATGTAGCAGGTGCGGGAGTTGGGCGGCCTCTCCTGGTGTCGACAGAGTGTGGGTGGGAGTGGGCGGCCCTGGATGTCACCACACCACACCGTTCGTCTGTATATGTCTGTGTGTGTATATATATATGTACGTTGAGATGTATAGGTATGTATATGTGCTGTGTGTGGACATGTATGTATATACATGTGTATGTGGGTGGGTTGGGCCATTCTTTCGTCTGTTTCCTTGCGCTACCTCGCTAACGCAGTAGACAGCAACAAAGTATAATAACTAAATAATATTTATCCATTTATATAAATGAATAGATCTTTTTTCTTTCATACTATCGCCATTTCCAGAGTTAGCATGGTAGCGTTAAGAACAGAGGACTGGACCTTTGAGGGAATATCCTCACCTGGCCCCCTTCTCTGTTCCTTTTTTTGGAAAATTAAAAAAGAAAAAAAAAAAAAAAAAAACGAGAGGGGAGGATTTCCAGCCTCCCGCTCCCTTCTCTTTTAGTCGCCTTCTACGACATGCAGGGAATACGTGGGAAGTATTCTTTCTCCCCTATCACCAGGGATAATAAATGAATAGATAAATAAATAAATAACTAAATAATAATAATAACAAGAAGCAAAAGAACAAAATGAAGAAGAATATATGCAATGAACCCTTTTCCTTGTTCCTGGTTCTACCTTGCTGCGCCAGGAAATGGTGAATAAGTAGAACAAGCATGAAAAAATGAATAACAATAATAATGATAAAAAAGTGGGGAATGGGAAACCTCTCCTTGTGTATCAATACTTTCCTATAAAGGAACTGAAGGAACCAAGTGAGTATTTTATCATCTAAGGCTCAGTCATCTATTCCTGATGGTGCATCACTAAGGTAAAAAGAAATTAATAATAATAATAAAGACAAAAATTATCATGATTTGGTAAACAGAGAAGGGGTAGTGAAAGCTCTGTGGAAGATGAAAGCCGGCAAGGCGGCGGGTTTGGATGGTATTGCTGTGGAATTTATATAAAAAAGGGGGTGAATGTGTTGTTGACTGGTTGGTGAGGATATTCAGTGCATGTATGGTTAATGGTGAAGTCCCTGAGGATTGGCAGAATGCATGCATAGTGCCATTGTACAAAGTCACAGGGGATAAACGTGAGTGTTCAAATTACAGAGGTATAAGTTTGTTGAGTATTCCTGGCAAATTATATGGGAGGTTATTGATTGAGAGGGTGAAGGCATGTACAGAGCATCAGACTGGGGAAAAGCAATGCGGTTTCAGAAGTGGTAGACGATGTGTGGATCAGGTGTTTGCTTTGAAGAATGTATGAGAAATACTTAGAACAGATGGATTTGTATGTAGCATTTATGGATCTGGAGAAGGCATATGATAGAATTGATAGAGATGCTCTGTTGAAAGTATTAAGAGTTTATGGTGTGGGAGGAAAGTTTTTATCGAGGATGTAAGGCATGTGTACGTGTACGAAAAGAGGAAAGTAATTGGTTCCCAGTGAATGTCGGTTTGTGGCAAGGGTGCTTGATGTCTCCATGGTTGTTTAATTTGTTTATGGATGGGGTTGTTAGGGAGGTGAATGCAAGAGTTTTGGAGAGGGGCAAGTGTGCTGTCTGTTGTCGATGACAGGGCATGGGAAGTGAGTCAGTTGTTTGCTGATGATACAGCACTGGTGGCTGATTCAAGTGAGAAACTACAGAAGTTGGTGACTGAGTTTGATAAAGTGAGTGAGAGAAGAAAGTTAAGAGTAAATATGAATAAGAGCAAGGTTACTAGGTTCAGTAGGGTTGAGGGACAAGTAAATTAGGAAGTAAGTTTGAATGGAGAAAAACTGGAGGAAGTGAAGTGTTTTAGATATCTGGGAGTGGATTTGGCAGCAGATAGAAACATGGAAGCGGAAGTGAGTCACAGGGTGAGGGAGGGGGCGAAAGTTCTGGGAGCGCTGAAGAATGTGTGGAAGGCGAGAACATAATCTCAAGAGAGCAAAATTGGGTATGTTTGAAGGAATAGTGGTTCCAACAATGCTATATGGTTGTGAGGCATGAGCTATAGATAGGGTTATGCGGAGGAGGGTGGATGTGTTGGAAATGAGATGTTCTAGGACAATATGTGGCGTGAGGTGGTTTGATCGAGTAAGTAATAAAAAGGTAAGAGAGATGTGTGATAATAAAAAGAGTGTGGTTGAGAGAGCAGAAGAGAGTGTATTGAAATGTTTTGGTCACATGGAGAGAACGAGTGAGGAAAGATTGACAAAAGAGGATATATGTCAAAGGTGGTGGGAAAGAGGAGAAGTTCGAGACCATATTGGAAGTGGAAGGATGGAGTGAAAAAGATTTTGAGTGATCGGGGCCTGAACATGCAGGAGTGTGAAAGGCATGCAAGGAATAGAGTGAATTGGAACAATGTGGTATACCGGGGTCAACGTGCTATCAATGGATTGAACCAGGGCATGTGAAGCATCTGGGATAAACCATGGAAAGTTTTGTGGGACCTGGATATGGAAAGGACACTGTGGTTTCAGTGCATTACATTTGTCAGCTAGAGACTGAGTGTGAATGAATGTGGCCTTTTTTGTCTTTTCCTAGCACTAACTCACACGCATGCATGGGGAGAGGGGGTGCTATTTCATGAGACAGGGTGGCAGCGGGAATGCATGAAGGCAGCATGTATGAATGTACATATGTATATAAAAAAAGTCTGTGTATGTATATGTATGTATACATTGAAATGTATTGGTATGTATATGTACGTGTGTGGGTGTTTATGTATATACATGTGTATGTGGGTGGGTTGGGCCATTCTTTCGTCTGTTTCCTCACGCTACCTCACCAACGCGGGAGACAGTGACAAAGTATAATCAATAAATAAAAATAAATCTTTTTTCATCCCAGGGGATAGGGGAGAAAGAATAATTCCCAAGTATTCCTGAGGTTTTGTAGAAGGTGACTAAAGGGGACAGGAACAGGGTGCTAAAAACCCCTCCCTGTATATGAATTTCTAAAATGGGAAACAGAAGTAGGAGGCAAGCGGGGAGAGCTCATCCTCCTCCAAGGCTCAGATTGGGGTGTCTAAATGAGTGTGGATGTAACCAAGATGAGTACGTTTGAGGAAAAAACTTGGATGTTCTGGCTTTGAGTGAAATGAAAATCAAGGGTAAAGGGAGAGTGTTTTGGGAAAGTTTTGGATGTCTGGGGTTGATGAGAGGACAAGTGCTAAGGAAGGAGTAGCACTGCTCCTGAAGCAGGAGGTGTGAGAGTATGTTATAGAGTGTATGTAAATTCTAGACTGATGTGGGTTAAACTGAAAGTGGATGGAGAGCGATGGGAGATCACTGGTGCCTATGCAACTGGTCATGAGAAGAAAGATCATGAGAGGCAAGTGTTTTGGGAGCAGCTGAATGAGTGTGTTAGCAGCTTTGATGAACAAGACTGGGCTATAGTGATGGGTAATTTATATGCGAAGGTGAGTAATGTGGCAGTTGAGGGTATAATTGATGTACAGGAGGTGTTCAGTGTTGTAAATGGAAATGGTGAAGAGCTTGTGGATTGGTGTGCTGAAAAAAGACTGGTGCTTGGGAACACCTAGTTTAAAAAGAGAGACATACATAAATATATGTATGTAAGTAGGAGAGATGACTAGAGAGTGTTATTGGATTACATATCAATTGATAGGCCTGTGAAAGAGACTTGTGGAAGCTCAAGGGTAAAGGGGAAAGAAAGATTTGGAAAAGTCTTGGAAGTAAAGTCGGGGTTGGTGAGGACAAGTACTAAGGAAGGAGTAGCACTACTCCTGAAGCAGGTGTGGGAGTATGTGATACAGTGTAAGTAAATTCTAGATTGATGTGTGTAAAACTGAAAGTGGGTGGAAAGAGATGTGTGATCACTGGTGCCTATGCACCTGGTCATGAGAAGAAAGGTTGAGAGGCAAGTGATTTGGGAGCAGCTGAATGAGTGTGTTAGCAACTTTGATGCACAAGACTGGGCTATAGTGATGGGTAATTTATATGCGAAGGTGAGTAATGTGGCAGTTGAGGGTATAATTGGTGCACAGGGGGGGTTTAGTGTTGCAAATAGAAATGGTGAAGAGCTTGTGGATTGGTGTGCCAAAAAAAGACTGGTGCTTAGGAATACCTGGTTTAAAAAGAGAGATATACATAAGTATACGTATGTGAGTGGGAGAGATGGTTAAGGGGCATCATTGGATTACATGTTAATTGATAGACATGTAAATGAGAAACTTTTGGATGTTAATGTGCTGAGAGGGGCAGCAGGAGAGATGTCTAATCACTATCTTGTGGAGGCGAAGGTGAAGATTTGTAGAGGTCTTCAAAAAAGAAGAGAGAACATTGTGGAGAAGAGAGTGATGAGAGTAAGTGAGCTTGGAAAGGAGACTTGTGTGAGGAAGTACCAGGAGAGATTGAGTGTAGAATGGCAAAAGGTGAAAGCAAATGATTTGAGAGGATATATGTGTCAGAGGTGGAGGGAGCAAGGAGAAACAGGAGACCAAATATGCATATGTACATATTCATACTTGCTTTTCTTCATCCATTCCTGGATCTACCCCGCCCCACAGGAAAAAGCAGAGCTACCCCCTGCTTCAGCAAGGTAGCGCAAGGAAAAAAGACTAAAAAGACCATGTTCATTCACACTCAGTCTCTTGCTGTCATGTGAAATGCACCGAAACCACAGCTCCCTATCCACATCCAGGCCCCACAGACCTTTCCATGGTTTACCTCAGACATTTCACATGCCCTGGTTCAGTCCACTGACAGCACGCTGACCCCAGGTACACCACATTGTTCCAATTCACTCAATTCCTTGCAGGCCTTTCACCCTCCTGTATGTTCAGGCCCCAATCCCTTAAAATCTTTTTCACTCCATCCTTCCACATCCAATTTGGTCTCCTGCTTCTCCTTGTTCCCTCCACCTCTGACACATATATCCTCTTTGTCAATCTTTCCGCACTCATTCTTTCCATATGTCCGACCATTTTAGCAAACCCTTTTCTGCTCTCTCAACTGCACACTTTTTATTTCCACACATCTCTCTTACTCTTTCATTACTCAATCAAACCACCTCACACCACATATTGTCCTAAAACATCTGATTTCCAACATATTCACCCTCCTCCGAACAACTCTATCTATAGCCCATACCTTGCAACCATATAACACTGTTGGAACTACTATTCTTTCAAAAATACCCATTTTTACTCTCCAATATGATGTTCTTTCCTTCCACACATTCTTCATCGCTCCCAGAACCTTTGCCCCTTCCCCCGCCCTATGACTCATTTCCGCTTTCATAGTTCCATTCGCTGCTATACATATTCATCTTTATATCATAACTGATTGCCATTTCCGGCATTAGTGAGATAGTGCCAGGAAGAGAAGAAAAGGGTATATGGCAGATTGCGAGACAGGAATGTACCAGTGGAAGTTTAGCAAACGAGGAGGGCAGAATATAAAATATGTAAGCAGAATGGTAAGAAGCTGATAGAGAAGCAAAGAAAGAGTAGATGAAGATTTTGGAAGAAGTCAAGTGAAAAGTTTCTGGATAACAAACTATAATGGAAGATGATAAAGGAAACAGGTGAATGTAAGAGTAGAAATGTTTATGTGAGAAGTAAGGAAGGGGAGTTGCTGAATTAAAAGGAGGAAGTGAAAGGAAGACTGAAAGAGCAGTTTGAAGAACTTATGAATGTGGGGGAGGGGGACGCAGCAGTTGTAACATGCAAGGGTATGGGGGATGGAAGGAAGAGGATAAAAGGGCAGGGACCTATAGCAAAATGGGAGGTAGGAAGGGCAATAATGAGGCCGAAGGCAGGAAAGGTACCTGGAGTGGATAGGATTACGGCCGAGGATGCTGAAGTATGGAGAAGAAAGTGTGATAGAGTGGATGCATCTCATATGTAATTTAGCATGGAAACAGAATTTTATGCCTGAGGATTGGGTGCAAGCTATTCTTGTTCCATTATTAAAAGGAAAAGGTATTAAGGATGCATGAAGCAATCATAGGGGAAAAAGTCTGTAAGTATACCAGGAAACGTGTATTCAAGAATGATAACTGAAAGAATGATGGAAGTGACTGAATGCAGAATAAGTGAAGCACAAAGGCAGGGAATGTGTGGATCAGATTATTGTAGTAAAGATAAGCATGGAGAAGTATTTAGTGAAAAGTCACAAGAAACTGTTCCTCAATGCAAGTTAACAATGAATAAGCCACTGCTGACAAAGCAAATGAGAACTTGTGGAAGCAGAACCCTTCATTGAAATGAGCTGATATTCAAGAGGGGCCTTAAAGATCTAACATAAGGAAGTTTATCAGAAGTTGCAGGAATCAGCATAGGAGACCAAAACAATTAACTTGCTTCATGACAACATGAAAGTCCTTCCACTACACTTGCACCTCAAGATGAAGACCTTTGTTCGCTTCATGCTGAAGTGATGATGATATTGGGGATATATTCAGCCACTAAGTTACCACCGTTTCTAAACACACCTTCAAGGAGGTTCCCCTCCTCACAAAATTCAAGAAACTCATTAATCACGGCAATTTTTTCAATAGTTAATCTTACATTTACATGACTTTCTCACATATATTCATTCTTATGTCACCAATACAGTGAAAAACATCATATAATCCTACTGGAAACAACATAAAGAAAATATACATTGCAAGTGGCATAAAGATTGATCGAAGGGGGATTGGTACATATCACCACTGAACCCACATAATAAATGACTCCAAATATGCAGAGGCAAAACACATAGACTTTTAAGAACTACCGTGTATTTTGAAATTTAGACATATATCAATATCCATCACAAAATCAGAATTGCAGAAATAGAAATACAGATAAAAATCAATAAAAATTATATCACCAACCAGAAAAATATCACAGGACATTCAAGTGTTGCAGAGAAGTTGAAGGCAGCATGGGCATCTCCTTCACTAGATGTTCCTTCTCCAAAGTAACAGATGACACACAGACCATTCTGGGCACGTTTGAAGGCATACGCAGTCCCTACAGCTGACCAAATAAAAACATTAACTATTCTTTTATGAGAGAAACAATAATCTGATTACATGTATGTCTGAGGACAATATGTGGCGTGAGGTGGTTTGATCGAGTAGGTAATGAAAGGGTAAGAGAGATGTGTGGTAATATAAAGAGTGTGGTTGAGAGAACAGAAGAGGGTGTACTGAAATGGTTTGGACACATGGAGAAAAAGAGTGAGGAAAGATTGAAAAAGAGGATATATGTGTCAGAGGTGGAGGAAAAGCAGGAGACCAAACTGGAGGTGGAAGGATGGAGTGACACATATATCCCCTTTGTCAATCTTTCCTCACTCATTCTCTCCATATGTCCAAACCATTTCAACGCACTCTTTTCTACTCTATCAACCACACTCCTTTTATTTCCACACATCTCTATTTCCCTTTCATTACTTACTCGATCAAACCACCTCACACCACATATTGTCCTTAAACATTTCATTTCCATCACATCCACCCTCCTCTGTACAACTCCATCTATAGTCCATGCCTCGCAACCATATAACATTGTTGGAACCACTATTCCTTTAACCATATCCATTTTTGCTCTCCAAGATAAATGTTCTCTTCTTCCACACATTCTTTATCGCTCCCAGAACCTTCGCCCCCTCCCCCATCCTGTGACTCACTTCTGCTTCCAAGTAATCTTACTCTTATTCACATTTACCTGCAACTTCCTCCTTTCACACACTTTACCAAAACTCAGTCACCAACTTCTGCAGTTTCTCATATGAATCAGCCACTAGAGCTGTATCATCAGCAAACAACAAGTGACTCACTTCCCAGGCCCTGTCATCTCCAACAGACCACATACTCGCTACTCTCTCCAAAACTCTTGCATTTACCTCCCTAACAACCCCATCCATAAACAGATTAATCATGGGGACATCAGGCACCCCTGCCACAAACCAATATTCACTGGGAACCAATCACTCTCCTCTCTTCCTACTCATAAACATGTCTTATATCCTTGATAAAAACTTTTCGATGCTTCTAGCAATTTACTTTCCATACCATATACTCTTAATACCTTCCACAAAGCATCTCTATCAACCCTATCATATGCCTTCTCCAGATCCATAAATGCTACATACAAATCCATCTGTTCTTCTAAGTATTTCTCACATACATTCTTCAAAGCAAACACCTGATCCACACATCCTCTACCACTTCTGAAACCACACTGCTCTTCCCCAATCTGATGCTCTGTACATGCCTTCACCCTCTCAATCAATACCCTCCCATACAATTTCCCAGGAATACTCAACAAACTTATACCTCTGTAATTTGAACACTCATCTATATCCCCTTTCCCTTTACAAAATGGCAATATGCATACATTCCGCCAATCCTCAGGCACTTCATCATGAACCAACCAGTCAACAACACAGTCACCCCCTTTTTTAATTAGTCCCACTGCAATACCATCCAAACCCGCTGCCTTGCCAGCTTTCATCTTCCGCAAAGCTTTCACTACCTCTTCTCTGTCTATCAAACCATTCTCCCTGAGCCTCTCACTTTGCACACCACCTTGACCAAAACACCCTATATCTGCCACTCTAACATCAAACACATTCAACAAACCTTCAAAATACTCACTCCATCTCTGTCTCCCTTCACCACTACTTGTTATTACCTCGCCATTAGCCCCCTTCACTGATGTTCCCATGTGTTCTCTTGTCTTATGCACTTTATTTACCTCCTTCTAAAACATCTTTTTATTCTCCCTAAAATCTAATGACACTCTCTCACCCCAACTCTCATTTGCCCTCTTTTTCACCTCTTGCACCTTTCTCTTAACCTCCTGCCTCTTTCTTTTACACATCTCCCAGTCATTCGCACTACTTCTCTGCAAAAATCGTCCAAACGCCTCTCCCTTCTCTTTCACTAACAATCTTACATCTTCATACCATCACTCACTACCCTTTTTAATCTGCCCACCTCCCACCTTTCTCATGCCACAAAGCATCTCTTACGCAAGCCATCACTGCTTCCCTAAATACATCCCATTCCTTCCCCACTCCCCTTACATCATTTGCTCTCACCTTTTTCCATTCTGCACTCAATCTCTCCTTTCCAAGCTCACTTACTCTCACCACTTTCCTTACCCCAACATTCTTTTTTCTGAAAACCTCTACAAATCTTCACCTTTGCCTCTACATGATAATGATCAGACATCCCTCCAGCTGCCCCTCTCAGCACATTAACATCCAAAAGTCTCTCTTTCACATGCCTATCAACAAACGCTCTCTGGCCATCTCTCCTACTTACATATGTATAACTATGTATTTCTCTCTTTTTAAACCATGTATTCCCAATCACCAGTACTTTTTCAGCACACAAATCTACAAGCTCTTCACTATTTCCATGTACAACACTGAACACCTCATAAACACCAATTATACCCTCGAGTGCCACATTATATATTAAAAAGCACGGTGACATCACACAGCATTATCTCACACCCAGATGTATCCCAGAACTTTTCCTCAGCTCTCCATCCACTCTTACATACATGTTTGCTCCTCTGTAGAAGGCTTTCACGCTATCCAACAGCTGTCCCACTAGACCATATATACTTAGCACATTCCATAAAGCTTTCCACTCGACTTTGTCACATGCTTCTTCCAGATCCATGAAAGCTGCACACAACTTCTTACCTTTCACTAAATACTTTTCCATGGTTATCTTTACTACAAAAATCTGATCCATACAACCCCTAGATTTGCTTTTCAATCATTCTGCATTCAGTCACTTCCATCATTCTATCAATTATCATTTTTTGCATACACTTTTCCCGGTATACTTAACAGACTTATTCCCCAAATAATTGCTTCATACATCTTTAACACCTTTTCCTTTGAATAAAGGAACAAGAATAGCTTTTTAACCAATCCTCAGGCACGACTTTCTGTTTCCATGCTAAATTACATATCAGATGCATCCACTCTATCCCACTTTCTTCTCCATACCTCAGCATTTCAGCCATAATCCCAACCACTCCAGGTACCTTTCCTACTTTCAGCCTTATTATTGCCCTTCCTACCTCCCCTTTTGCAATAGGTCCTTGCACTTGTATTCTCTTCCTTCCATCCTCCATATCCTTGCATGTAACAACTGCTGCTTCCCCTTCTCCCACATCCATCAGCTCTTCAAAATATTCTTTTCATCTTCTTTTCACTTCCTCCTTTTGATTCAGCAACTCCCCTTCACATAAACATTTCTACTCTTATGTTTCCTTTTTCTCCTCCTTCTAGTATACTTTGTTATCCAGAAACTTTTCACTTAACTTCTACTTCCAAAATCTTCATCTACTCTTTTTTTGCTTTCTTCTATTAGCTTCTTAACATTTTGCTTACATATTTCATATTCTTCTCTCCTCCTTTGCTGAACTTAGACTGGTACATTCCCATTGAGCAACTACCATATGTCTTTTTTTCATCTCTTCCACAGCATTTCTAATCTCTTCTGTTCACCATGCACTGACCTCTTTATCTTATATCTCATGACCTTGTATCGAACTACTAATTCTACAGCCTTTAATTGTATTTTGCTTAACATGCTAAACACCTCATTCAAATATGACTGCATTCCTACATTCACTGCACTTCCATCTAAACTTTCAGTAACCTTCCTTTCATACTCCTCCCTCCATTCTTTTATTCATCATCTTCCTTGCCAACACAGTAAAGGAAATGTGGAATAATTCTAAATACACACTACTCGAGATTAAAAAATAAACAAATTCCATAAATCACGAAGAGAACTTCCAATATTTCAAAACCATCATGGATAGATAGGATAATAGAAGGACTCCATTCTTTTATTCATCTCCCTTGCCAACATAGTAAAGGAAATGTGGAATTATTCTAAATACACACTACTCGAGATTGAAAATAAACAAATTCCAAAAATTAAGAAGAGAACTTCCAATATTTCAAAACCATCAAGGATAAATAGGAGAATAGCAGGACTAATCATCCCTGGGGATAGGGGAGAAAGAATACTTCCCACGCATTCCTCACGTGTCGTAGAAGGCGACTAAAGGGGACGGGAGGGGGGGGGGCTGGAAACCCCCCTCCTTGTATTTTAACTTTCTAAAAGGGGAAACAGAAGAAGGAGTCATGCGGGGAGTGCTCATCCTCCTCGAAGGCTCAGACTGGGGTGTCTAAATGTGTGTGGATGTAACCAAGATGAGAAAAAAGGAGAGATAGGTAGTATGTTTGAGGAAAGGAACCTGGATGTACTAGCTCCGAGTGAAACGAAGCTCAAGGGTAAAGGGGAGGAGTGGTTTGGGAATGTCTTGGGAGTAAAGTCAGGGGTTAGTGAGAAGACAAGAGCAAGGGAAGGAGTAGCACTACTTCTGAAACAGGAGTGGTGGGAGTATGTGATAGACTGTAAGAAAATAAATTCTAGATTGATATGGGTAAAACTGAAAGTGGATGGAGGGAGATGGGTGATTATTGGTGCATATGCACCTGGGCATGAGAAGAAAGATCATGAGAGGCAAGTGTTTTGGGAGCAGCTGAGTAAGTGTGTTAGTAGTTTTGATGCACGAGACTGGGTTACAGTGATGGGTGATTTGAATGCAAAGGTGAGTAATGTGGAAGTTGAGGGAATAATTCGTGTACATGGGGTGTTCAGTGTTGTAAATGGAAATGGTGAAGAGCTTGTAGATTTATGTGCTGAAAAAGGATTGGTGACTCGGAATACCTGGTTTAAAAAGAGAGATATACATAAATATACATATGTAAGTAGGAGAGATGGCCAGAGAGCGTTATTGGATTATGTGTTAATTGACAGGCGTGCGAAAGAGAGACTTTTGGATGTTAATGTGCTGAGAGGTGCAACTGGAGGGATGTCTGATCATTATCTTGTGGAGGCGAAGGTGAAGATTTGTAGAGGTTTTCAGAAAAGAAGAGAGAATGTTGGCTTGCGAGCAAAAAAGATGCTTGTGGCATGAGAAGCGTGGGAGATGGGCAGATTAGAAAGGGTAGTGAACGGTGGGATGAAGAAGTAAGATTATTAGTGAAAGAGAAGAGAGAGGCATTTGGACGATTTTTGCAGGGAAAAAATGCAAATGACTGAGAGATGTATAAAAGAAAGAGGCAGGAGGTCAAGAGAAAGGTGCGAGAGGTGAAAAAGAGGGCAAATGAGAGCTGAGGTGAGAGAGTATCATTACAGTCTATGAGAGAATAAAAAGATGTTTTGGAAGGAGGTAAATAAAGTGCGTAAGACAAGGGAACAAATGGGAACATCAGTGAAGGGGGCTAATGGGGAGGTGATAACAAGTAGAGGTGATAACAAGTAGTAGTGATGTGAGAAGGAGATGGAGTGAGTATTTTGAAAGTTTGTTGAATGTGTTTGATGATAGAGTGGCAGATATAGGGTGTTTTGGTTGAGGTGGTGTGCAAAGTGAGAGGGTTAGGGAGAATGATTTGGTAAACAGAGAAGAGGTAGTAAAAGCTTTGCGCAAAATGAAAGCCGGCAAGACAGCGGGTTTGGATGGTATTGCAGTGGAATCTATTAAAAAAGGGGGTGACTGTGATGTTGATTGGTTGGTAAGGTTATTTAATGTATGTATGACTCATGGTGAGGTGCCTGAGGATTGGCAGAATGCTTGCATAGTACCACTGTACAAAGGCAAAGGGGATACACATGAGTGCTCAAATTACAGAGGTATAAGTTTGTTGAGTATTCCTAGGAAATTATATGGGAGGGTGTTGATTGAGAGGGTGAAGGCATGTACAGAGCATCAGATTGGGGAAGAGCAGTGTGGTTTCAGAAGTGGTACAGGATGTGTGGATCAGGTGTTTGCTTTGAAGAATGTACGTGAGAAATACTTAGAAAAGCATATGGATTTGTATGTAGCATTTATGGATCTGGAGAGGGCATATGATAGAGTTGATAGAGATGCTCTGTGATAGGTATTAAGAATATATGGAGTGGGAGGCAAGTTGTTAGAAGCAGTGAAAAGTTTTCATCGAGGATGTACGGCATGTGTACGAGTAGGAAGAGAGGAAAGTGATTGGTTCTCAGTGAATGTCGGTTTGCGGCAGGGGTGCATGATGTCTACATGGATGTTTAATTTGTTTATGGATGGGGTTGTTAGGGAGGTGAATGCAAGAGTTTTGGAAAGAAGGGCAAGTATGCAGACTGTTGGGGATGAGAGAGCTTGGGAAGGGTGTCAGTTGTTGTTTGCTGATGATACAGTGCTGGTGGCTGATTCGGGTGAGAAACTGCAGAAGCTGGTGACTGAGTTTGGTAAAGTGTGTGAAAGAAGAAAGCTGAGAGTAAATGTGAATAAGAGCAAGGTTATTAGGTACAGTCAGGTTGAGGGACAAGTAAATTGGAAGGTAAGTTTGAATGGAGAAAAACTGGAAGAAGTTAAGTGTTTTAGATATCTGGGAGTGGATTTGGCAGTGGATGGAACCATGGAAGCAGAAGTGAGTCATAGGATGGGGGAGGGGGTGAAAGTTCTGGGAGCATTGAAAAATGTATGGGTGAGAATGTTATCTCGGAAAGCACAAATGGGTATGTTTGAAGGAATAGTGGTTCCAACAAAGTTGTATGGTTGCAAGGCATGGGCTATAGATAGAGTTGTGCGGAGGAGGGTGGATGTGCTGGAAATGAGATGTTTGAGGACAATATGTGGTGTGAGGTGGTTTGATCGAGTAAGTAATGAAAGGGTGAGAGAGATGTGTGGTAATAAAAAGAGCGTGGTTGAGAGAGAAGAAGAGGGTGTTTTGAAATGGTTTGGTCACATGGAGAGAATGAGTGAGGAAAGATTGACCAAGAGGATATATGTGTCAGAAGTGGAGGGAACGAGGAGAAGTGGGAGACCAAATTGGAGGTGGAAAGATGGAGATAAAATGATTTTGAGTGATTGGGGCCTGAACATGCAGGAGGGTGAAAGTTGTACAAGGAAGAGAGTGAATTGGAACGATGTGGTATACCGGGGTCGACGTGCTGTCAATGGATTGGACCAGGGCATGTGAAGTGTCTGGGGTAAGCCAGGGAAAGTTTAGTGGGGCCTAGATGTGGAAAGGGAGCTGTGGTTTTGGTGCATTATTCATGACAGCTAGAGACTGAGTGTGAATGAATGTGGCCTTTGTTGTCTTTTCCTAGTGCTACCTCATGCACATGCGGGGGGAGGGGGTTGTTATTTCATGTGTGGCGGGGTGGCGATGGGAATGAATAAGGGCAAACAGTATGAATTATGTACGTGTGTATATATGTATATGTCTGTGTGTGTATATACATGTATACGTTAAGATGTATAGGTATGAATATGTGCATGTGTAGACGTGTATGTATATACATGTGTAATTGGGTGGGTTGGGCCATTCTTTCATCTGTTTCCTTGCGCTACCCCGCTAAGCGGGAGACAGCGACAAAGTATAATGAAAAAAAAATACTATGATAAGAACACCAGAAATAAGCTGTATAAATGATATTGGTAATAGGGACACTAGGTTAACGTGCAGCAGCAGGGAGTCAGTTATAGCTTAAAAAACAACTGCTGAGCGGATTTACATTTTCTTGTAAAGTCAAAATCCTGTTTTTTTGTTTTTTTTATATGTATATATCAGACAACACAGTCATGGGCCAATCAAGCCTCCTGTTGTCTGTCTTTCTTATGTAAAGGCTTTTACCTCTTCATTCTTCCTTACACCATACTTCCACTTCTCCCTGATCCTTATCCCCACAAGAACTGCAAAATGGCCAGAGTCACCAAGAACTAATCCTCTCACAACTCTGGCACCTAGTACTGCCTTTCTCAATTTTTCATCCACTGCCACACAGTCAATCAAAGCCTTTTGCTTTTTTCTTCCACCATTCATCCATGTATATCTGTGGATCATCTTGTGCAAAAAAAAAAGATGTTTGCAAGGAGTAAACCCCTCTGAAGACAAATATCTAGAAAATAACTTTGATTTTCACTTCCTCCAGGTACTCCCCATTTACTATCTCACATATTTCATCATTTTTGCATTCATATCACCCCATATAATCATGTTTCTCTCATTCTCAAAACAGTCTATACAGTCATTCAAATTTCTTCAGAGAAGCTTCATTTCATCCTCACCTTGTAGAGTCTTCATATTTGCAAGCACATATACACATAACCATACATACTTTATAATTCCAATATTTCCTTTCACCCACACTAGTCTTGATCCATTCCATCCATGCTCTGTGACACCCTCCCACACTTTTGGTGATAGCAGAATTGCACATCCTTCTTTCCCTCTTCCCTAATAATTTTCACTCATTCCTGTCCATACCACACCTCCTTCCATGCCCTCCCATAACTTGCATTCATCATTTCCAATTTTACTCCACACACCTTGCCCAAGGATATGGGTTTCCCCAATCCCTAGCACACACTCCAACAACTGCTTCAGTAGCAGTCCTACTCCTTCCTTAGCTCTTTTCCCCTCACCAACTCTGACTTCACTCCTAGGATATTTCCAAAACTATTCTTTCCCTTTACTCTTGAGCTTTGTTTCACCCAGAGCCAGAATATCCAGGTTTCTTTCCTCAAGCATACCACCTTCCTCTCCTCTCTTCTCATCTAGGTTACATCCACACATATTTAGACACCCTACCCTGAGCTTTTGAGAAGGATGAGCAATTCTACTTGGCTCCTTTTTCTGTTCCATCTTTTAGAATAATGATCTACAAGAAGGGAAGGGTCTCCAGCACCCTCCTGCTCCTGCCCCTCTTATTCACCTTCTTCATGTGGTCAAGATTATTTCTAACTTCCTATAAGCAACAAGAGAAGGATGCTGGGCTGTACAAATCATGTTTGTGTGTGCTGTAATCATGATTTTCATTAGTTCTTAACCAATAACATTTTTGACACTTCAAAAACAATTCAATTGCATCAATGGTACACTGCTTTATCAAAGGTGAAAGTACTGAAGTATAAAAATCATACTATTTAATAATCAATTTTTATTGTTTCAAGCTGCCAATAAAATAGACTATCAAAACTGATTCTAGATCCAATGTTGGAATTTCTGCATTTAATGGGGCTTGTAGTTACCTCAATAAAATTTTATTTATAATGCATATGCTACAGTGTAACAATGGTTATCACATAAGGATACGCACTAGAGGCATCATATATCAAAAAACAATATAGTTTGGTCATATGGTACCTGATGCCAAACTTTTTTAGGTAGGCTCATGAGAACTGTGACTACCTACAAAGGGAGGCTCATGAGAATTGTGACTACCTACAAAGGGAGGCTCATGGGAATTGTGACAACCTACAAAGGGAGGCTCATGAGAATTGTGACAACCTACAAGGGGAGGCTCATATGAATTGTGACTACCTACAAAGGGAGGCTCATGGGAATTGTGACAACCTACAAAGGGAGGCTCATGAGAATTGTGACAACCTACAAGGGGAGGCTCATGAGAATTGTGACTACCTACAAAGGGAGGCTCGTGAGAATTGTGACTACCTACAAAGGGAGGCTCATGAGAATTGTGACAACCTACAAAGGGAGGCTCAAGAGAATTGTGACTACCTACAAAGGGAGGCTCATGAGAATTGTGACTACCTACAAAGGGAGGCTCATGAGAATTGTGACTACCTACAAAGGGAGGCTCATGGGAATTGTGACAACCTACAAAGGGAGGCTCATGAGAATTGTGACTACCTACAAAGGGAGGCTCATGAGAATTGCGACTACCTACAAAGGGAGGCTCATGGGAAGTGTGACAACCTACAAAGGGAGGCTCATGAGAATTGTGACAACCTACAAGGGGAGGCTCATGAGAATTGTGACTACCTACAAAGGGAGGCTCATGAGAATTGTGACTACCTACAAAGGGATGCTCATGAGAATTGTGACAACCTACAAAGGGAGGCTCATGAGAATTGTGACTACCTACAAAGGGAGGCTCATGGGAATTGTGACAACCTACAAAGGGAGGCTCATGAGAATTGTGACTACCTACAAAGGGAGGCTCATGAGAATTGTGACAACCTACAAAGGGAGGCTCATGAGAATTGTGACTACCTACAAAGGGAGGCTCATGAGAATTGTGACAACCTACAAAGGGAGGCTCATGAGAATTGTGACTACCTACAAAGGGAGGCTCATGAGAATTGTGACTACCTACAAAGGGAGGCTCATGAGAATTGTGACTACCTACAAAGGGAGGCTCATGGGAATTGTGACTACCTACAAAGGGAGGCTCATGAGAATTGTGACTACCTACAAAGGGAGGCTCATGAGAATTGTGACTACCTACAAAGGGAGGCTCATGAGAATTGTGACTACCTACAAAGGGAGGCTCATGAGAATTGTGACTACCTACAAGGAGGCATGAATGGTAAGGAGGCTCATGAGAATTGTGACTACCACAAAGGGAGGCTCATGAGAATTGTGACTACCTACAAAGGGAGGCTCATGAGAATTGTGACTACCTACAAAGGGAGGCTCATGAGAATTGTGACTACCTACAAAGGGAGGCTCATGAGAATTGTGACTACCTACAAAGGGAGGCTCATGAGAATTGTGACTACCTACAAAGGGAGGCTCATGAGAATTGTGACTACCTACAAAGGGAGGCTCATGAGAATTGTGACTACCTACAAAGGGAGGCTCATGAGAATTGTGACTACCTACAAAGGGAGGCTCATGAGAATTGTGACTACCTACAAAGGGAGGCTCATGAGAATTGTGACAACCTACAAAGGGAGGCTCATGAGAATTGTGACTACCTACAAAGGGAGGCTCATGAGAATTGTGACTACCTACAAAGGGAGGCTCATGAGAATTGTGACTACCTACAAAGGGAGGCTCATGAGAATTGTGACTACCTACAAAGGGAGGCTCATGAGAATTGTGACTACCTACAAAGGGAGGCTCATGAGAATTGTGACAACCTACAAAGGGAGGCTCATGAGAATTGTGACTACCTACAAAGGGAGGCTCATGAGAATTGTGACTACCTACAAAGGGAGGCTCATGAGAATTGTGACTACCTACAAAGGGAGGCTCATGAGAATTGTGACTACCTACAAAGGGAGGCTCATGAGAATTGTGACTACCTACAAAGGGAGGCTCATGAGATTGTGACTACCTACAAAGGGAGGCTCATGAGAATTGTGACTACCTACAAAGGGAGGCTCATGAGAATTGTGACTACCTACAAAGGGAGGCTCATGAGAATTGTGACTACCTACAAAGGAGGCTCATGAGAATTGTGACTACCTACAAAGGGAGGCTCATGAGAATTGTGACTACCTACAAAGGGAGGCTCATGAGAATTGTGACTACCTACAAAGGGAGGCTCATGAGAATTGTGACAACCTACAAAGGGATGTTCATGAGAATTGTGACTACCTACAAAGGGAGGCTCATGGTAATTGTGACTACCTACAAAGGGAGGCTCATGAGAATTGTGACTACCTACAAAGGGAGGCTCATGAGAATTGTGACAACCTACAAAGGGAGGCTCATGAGAATTGTGACTACCTACAAAGGGAGGCTCATGAGAATTGTGACTACCTACAAAGGGAGGCTCATGAGAATTGTGACTACCTACAAAGGGAGGCTCATGGGAATTGTGACAACCTACAAAGGGAGGCTCATGAGAATTGTGACAACCTACAAAGGGAGGCTCATGAGAATTGTGACTACCTACAAAGGGAGGCTTATGAGAACTGTGACAAACTACAAAGGGAGGCTCAAGAGAATTGTGACGACCTGCAAATGGAGGCTCATGAGAATTATAACAACCTATAAAGAGTTTTATAGATAAGCTCCAGCTTTAGTATGATACATAAGTGATGAAGTTCAACTTGGCCATTTGCAAAGTGGCGAAGATGGGACACAGTGAAAGGTGGCCTAGGTGACTATAATTTTGAAGGAAACAATATATATAAATGTGTGTGAAGGAACCTAGATAACCAGAGCACCATACTAGCAGCTTTTTGTTATTAGGATATATCAATTCATGGCCAATAAAAGAATTACATTTACAATAAGTAAATGGATAAGGGAATGTTTAGAAAAAATAATACAATATGTAACAGACTCAACTTAAAGAGTATGAACTAGTTTGGTAACCAAACTTGATGAAACTATACATTTGTGTGATATTGATGCTACTATGAATGTATCTGAGGTAAGGGGAACTAAGCCATGAATCTACTCAAGCTAAAAGAGGAAACTTTCAAGAGTTTGAATTAATTTGACAATGCAAATGGCAAGCAATTCTTCAAAATTATCAAAGATCAAAGACAGAATACAGTAACAACCAAAGTAATCAATAAATTAGAAAAAGTATTTGAAGAGGTGGTGGATAAATGGAATAACATAAGTCTACAGTGCTAAAAGGTTGATGAATGGAATAAGTAATGAAACTGCGAAGAAAACCCATTTGAACATACAAAAAAATTGATATACAATAATGGAGAAATTTTAAGCCTTTTTGACACAGAGCTCTTTTCTGTACCGTACACACAATATATACCTTGAGGCATCTGTGTAGCTAGAGGTGAAGATATTGTGACAAAGTTGTGTTCAATAGAACCATAGTGAACAGGCATTTGTCTCCCTTTTCCTGTATCCTTTTCATTGCCATAACACTGGTTCATGAAGCGATCCAAAGGGAACCCTCGCCACATCAGTACACCTACCGATATGAAAATGTGGATCAGCACAATATCACATGGTAGCAAGGATAAAACCAATGTCTTCATCTTCTGAATATAATATTTTCATACTTTTTTACCTTTTCCTGCACTTGGAGTAATGCCAGGAAAATATGATGAATGGCATTTTTTGCTCTTATAATCATAGCTCGTTAGTTGTCATGTATAAGCTACTGAAACCTAAGTCTCCTCTCTACAGCCAAATCCCACACACCATTCTGTGATTTCCCTTGACCACTTCATCTGCTCTGGTTCACCACATTTACAATGCTTCTTCACCCCTTGTATACAACATTACTCCAACTCTCTCTGTCTCATACCTCCCTCTCACCCTCCTACATATTCAGGCCCTAGTAATTCCATTCTTCCATCTTCTGTCTCCTCTTCCCTTGTGTTCTTCCATTTATGACATGTATATCATCTTAGTCAATATCTTTTCACTTTTCTACTCCATATGCAAAAAACCATTTCAGCGCACTGCTCAGCTCTCAATCACACTCCACCTACTACTTCTGAATGTTTAACAAGATAAATACATCCTGATGACCTCTTTCTAAATAATCTCATCTTAGCACAAGTCTATTCAGAATCTTTTAAGAACAATGTATGAAAACGTTGACTTTAAAATCAATATTTGTTTCTAATTCTCTCACCTGCTTCTCTGTATTGGCCATATACCAGATCTCTATCATCTAAAGCAGCAGCTGACCCAATGTGAGTTCCCTCCTCTCCATAGTTGGTCATGTAAAACGAGATACGTCCCTGTCGCTGGGATTCATACATAATGCGGTCCATGGTGTTTAGCAAAGTCATTCTATGATACATGCGTACAACTGTATCTTCATCGAGCTGAAATCAGAAAAACAAATTTGCATAAAAAATCAAGTAAATTATGTACTTGGTAAAAAGATAAACATTACATCATGTACATTACTTTACAAATGAGTTTGTATGTAGCATCATGAAGGTAACTAAAAATGTCACTGCACTGAGATATACATAAGAGGTACATGAAAACAATGTAGTTGCACAAATTAGTTCACTATAAGAATACTTTTTGAGAAAGTGTTAGAAAAGACAAAGTGTGCATGCTATCTATCTATCTATATCTTAGATGCCTGTTCCCTCTGGGGACTCCCATTAAAAGGAAGCCACAGCTAAACAGTCTCCATTTATCCCTGTCCTTACATACCTTCCTCACATACACCATTCCCCATATTCTTCCTCTTTTTTTCTCCCTCCATTATTCCTCCACCCTATTTGCCCATGTCACAAGTGGTCTTACACCAATCCCTTTAACTGTACTATCATACGTTCTTATAAACTCTCAAACTTGCATTCTTCAAACATGTCCAAACCACCTCAAAGTATTATGCTTCACCCATTCTACCACTCCACAATTCATTTCCTTTGCATTCCTTGCCATACCACATCTCATACACCCTGTCATTTCTTTCTTCATTCCATCTAGTCACACAACATGCCCATCTCAAATAATTCGTTTCCACAGCCTGGATTCTTGACCCCTGTGCCTCATTCCATGTCCATGTCTTGGCTGCATAGGTCAGGGTTGGGAGGACTATGCAGTCCCTTAATCCTCTCTTCACTTCCATACTTACACCTCTACCTTTCAACATTCTATCGAGGGAAACCAATGACTTTTCTACCCAGTACTGCTCTCTCCCTTATCTCTCCTTCCATATCACCACACTTACCCAAGACAGCTCCCAGGTACTTATCTTCCCTCACTTCTTCCAGTCTTTTCCCCCACATCAACAATCCAATTTAGTACAATTCCTTCTTTCACCCTATATGGTTTTACAAAATATATACTTTCACTTTGTTTCCTTTCAAACACCATCACTTTACTTTTACTTGCATTTACCTTCAATCTCCTCCACTTACACACATCATAAAGCATGCATACAGCCTTCTGCAACTCCTTTTCACTCTCTGCATACAACACAGTATCATCAGCAAACAGGCTTGCCACTAGCCATCATATCTTGCCATCACAATCCATCTCTGCATCCCTTTTCCCTAGTTCTGCTTTCATCTCCCTTATCACATCATCCATACGTATATCAAAAAACTACGGTGACACCACACAGCCCTGCCTCACCTACATGTATCCCAAAACTTTTGTTCAGCTCTCTGTGCCCTCTTACACACACATCTGCTCCTCTACAGAAGCCTTTTACACCATCCAACAGTTTCCTCCTATGCCAGATATCCTTAACACATCCCACAAAGCAATTCACTTAATTCTGTCATACGCCTTCTCCAGATCCATGAAAGCTGTATACAATTTCTTACCTATCGCTAAATACTTTTCCATGGTCATCTTTACAACAAAAATATGATCCACACATCCCCAACCTTTCCTAAAACCCCCTTGCTCTTCACTTATTCTGCATTCACTCACTTTCATCATTCTGTCAATTAATATTCTTGCATACACTTTTCCTGGTATACTTAATAGACTTATTCCCCTATAACTGCTTCATACATCCTAAGCACCTTTCCATTTGATTAAAGGAACAAGAATAGCTTTCCTCCAATCCTCAGGCACAACCTTCTGTTTCCATGCTAAACAAAATATCAGATGCATCCACTCTATCACACTTTTTCCTACATACTTCAGCATTTCAGCCATTTTCGCACCCACCCCAGGTGCCTTTCCTAACTTTAGCCTTATTATTGCCTTTCTTACCTCCCTCTTTGCTATAGGCACCTGCACTTGTATTCTCTTCCTTACATATCCATATCCCATGCATGTAACAACTGCTGCCTCCCCTTCTCCAAAATTCATCAGTTCTTCAAAATACTCCTTCCATCTTCCTTTCACTTCCTCCTTTTGATTCAGCAATTCCCCTTCTGTATTTCTCTCATCATTTCCTCTCTTACATCCACCTCTTTCCCTTTTCATCTTCTTCTAGTATAGTTTCTTTTATCCCAAATTTTTTTCAATTAACTTTCTTTCATAATCTTCATCTACTCTTTCTATGCTTTCCTCTATCAGCTTCTTAACATTCTGCTTACATATTTTGTATTCTTCCCTCCTCCTTTACTGAACTTTGACTGGCACATTCCTATTGCACAATGTACCATATTCCTTTTTCTTCTCTTCCACAGCATTTCTAATCTCTTCTGTCAATAACACATTGCTCTTTATATTTTTGCATCTCTTTACCTCGTATCCAACGACTGATTCTACAACCTTTATGAGTGTTTCTCTATTTTAAACACCTCATTCACACATGACTGCATCCCTATATTCACTGCACTTCCTTCTAAGCTTTCAGTAACCTTCCTTTCATACTCCCCCTTGAATTTTTCCTGATTCATCTTCTCGCTTGCCAACACTTTTACCTCTCCATTCTTCCTCACACCTTACTTCCACTTCACCCTGATCCTCATCCCCACAAGAACTGCAAAATGGTTAGTCTCTCCAAAGAATCCTCTCACAACTCTAGCTTCCACCACAGCCTTTCTCTATCTTTCATCCACTGCCAAATAAGTCAATCAAAGCCTCTTGCTCTGCTATTCCATCATTCCTCATCCATATATATCTGTGGATCACTTGTGCTGAAAAAAAGGGGTTCACAATGTTGGGGTGAAGAGGGTGGTGAGAGTAAGTGAGCTTGAGAAGGAGACCTGTGTGAGGAAGTACCAGGAGAGACTGAGTACAGAATGGAAAAAGGTGAGAACAATGGAAGTAAGGGGAGTGGGGGAGGAATGGGATGTATTTAGGGAATCAGTGATGGATTGCGCAAAAGATGCTTGTGGCATGAGAAGAGTGGGAGGTGGGTTGATTAGAAAGGGTAGTGAGTGGTGGGATGAAGAAGTAAGAGTATTAGTGAAAGAGAAGAGAGAGGCATTTGGACGATTTTTGCAGGGAAAAAATGCAATTGAGTGGGAGATGTATAAAAGAAAGAGACAGGAGGTCAAGAGAAAGGTGCAAGAGGTGAAAGAAAGGGCAAATGAGAGTTGGGGTGAGAGAGTATCATTAAATTTTAGGGAGAATAAAAAGATGTTCTGGAAGGAGGTAAATAAAGTGCGTAAGACAAGGGAGCAAATGGGAACTTCGGTGAAGGGCGCAAGTGGGGAGGTGATAACAAGTAGTGGTGATGTGAGAAGGAGATGGAGTGAGTATTTTGAAGGTTTGTTGAATGTGTTTGATGATAGAGTGGCAGATATAGGGTGTTTTGGTCGAGGTGGTGTGCAAAGTGAGAGGGTTAGGGAAAATGATTTGGTAAACAGAGAAGAAGTAGTGAAAGCTTTGCGGAAGATGAAAGCCAGCAAGGCAGCAGGTTTGGATGGTATTGCAGTGGAATTTATTAAAAAAGGGGGTGACTGTATTGTTGACTGGTTGGTAAGGTTATTTAATGTATGTATGACTCATGGTGAGGTGCCTGAGGATTGGCAGAATGCGTGCATAGTGCCATTGTACAAAGGCAAAGGGGATAAGAGTGAGTGCTCAAATTACAGAGGTATAAGTTTGTTGAGTATTCCTGGTAAATTATATGGGAGGGTATTGATTGAGAGGGTGAAGGCATGTACAGAGCATCAGATTGGGGAAGAGCAGTGTGGTTTCAGAAGTGGTAGAGGATGTGTGGATCAGGTGTTTGCTTTGAAGAATGTATGTGAGAAATACTTAGAAAAGCAAATGGATTTGTATGTAGCATTTATGGATCTGGAGAAGGCATATGATAGAGTTGATAGAGATGCTCTGTGGAAGGTATTAAGAATATATGGTGTGGGAGGAAAGTTGTTAGAAGCAGTGAAAAGTTTTTATCGAGGATGTAAGGCATGTATACGTGTAGGAAGAGAGGAAAGTGATTGGTTCTCAGTGAATGTAGGTTTGCGGCTGGGGTGTGTGATGTCTCCATGGTTGTTTAATTTGTTTATGGATGGGGTTGTTAGGGAGGTAAATGCAAGAGTTTTGGAAAGAGGGGCAAGTATGAAGTCTGTTGGGGATGAGAGAGCTTGGGAAGTGAGTCAGTTGTTGTTCGCTGATGATACAGCACTGGTGGCTGATTCATGAGAAACTGCAGAAGCTGGTGACTGAGTTTGGAAAAGTGTGTGGAAGAAGAAAGTTAAGAGTAAATGTGAATAAGAGCAAGGTTATTAGGTACAGTAGGGTTGAGGGTCAAGTCAATTGGGAGGTGAGTTTGAATGGAGAAAAACTGGAGGAAGTGAAGTGTTTTAGATATCTGGGAGTGGATCTGGCAGCGGATGGAACCATGGAAGCGGAAGTGGATCATAGGGTGGGGGAGGGGGCGAAAATCCTGGGGGCCTTGAAGAATGTGTGGAAGTCGAGAACATTATCTCGGAAAGCAAAAATGGGTATGTTTGAAGGAATAGTGGTTCCAACAATGTTGTATGGTTGCGAGGCGTGGGCTATGGATAGAGTTGTGCGCAGGAGGATGGATGTGCTGGAAATGAGATGTTTGAGGACAATGTGTGGTGTGAGGTGGTTTGATCGAGTGAGTAACGTAAGGGTAAGAGAGATGTGTGGAAATAAAAAGAGCGTGGTTGAGAGAGCAGAAGAGGGTGTTTTGAAGTGGTTTGGGCACATGGAGAGGATGAGTGAGGAAAGATTGACCAAGAGGATATATGTGTCGGAGGTGGAGGGAACAAGGAGAAGAGGGAGACCAAATTGGAGGTGGAAAGATGGAGTGAAAAAGATTTTGTGTGATCGGGGCCTGAGCATGCAGGAGGGTGAAAGGAGGGCAAGGAATAGAGTGAATTGGAGCGATGTGGTATACCGGGGTTGACGTGCTGTCAGTGGATTGAAGCAGGGCATGTGAAGCGTCTGGGGTAAACCATGGAAAGCTGTGTAGGTATGTATATTTGCGTGTGTGGACGTATGTATATACATGTGTATGGGGGGGGGGTTGGGCCATTTCTTTCGTCTGTTTCCTTGCGCTACCTCGCAAACGCGGGAGACGGCGACAAAGTATAATAATAAAAAAAAAAGTAATAAACATCTCTCATCACAAATATCCACAAGATAGCTTCCATTCTTATTTACTCCTGGCACTTCCTATTTACCAACTATCTCTACTTCCATCACATCCCACTTTTGCATTCACATCACCTAATACGACCATTCTCTAAAACAATTATACAGTTATCTAAATTCCTTGTGGGGATAGGGGAAAAAGAATACTTCCTACGCATTCCCCGCGTGTCGTAGAAGGTGATTAAAGGGGACGGAAACGGGGAGCTAGAAACCCTCCCTTGTATTTAAACTTTCTAAAAGAGGAAACAGAAAAAGGAGTCATGCGGGGAGTGCTCATACTCCTCAAAGGCTCAGATTGGGGTGTCTAAATGTGTGTGGATGTAACCAAGATGAGAAAAAAGGAGAGATAGGTATAATGTTTGAGGAAAGGAACCTGGATGTTTTGGCTTTGAGTGAAACGAAGCTCAAGGGTAAAGGAGAAGAGTGGTTTGGGAGTAAAGTCAGGGGTTTGTGAGAGGACAAGAGCAAAGGAAGGAGTAACACTACTCCTGAAACTGGAGTTGTGGGAGTATGTGATAGATAGAGTGTAAGAAAGTAAACTCTTGATTGATATGGGTGAAACTGAGAGTGGATGGAGAGAGATGGGTGATTATTGGTGCCTATGCACCTGGGCATGAAAATAAAGATCATGAGAGGCAAGTGTTTTGGGAGCAGCTGAGTGTGTTAGCAGCTTTGATGCACGAGACCGGGTTATAGTGATAGGTGATTTCAATGCAAAGGTGAGTAATGCAGCAGTTGAGGGAATAATTGGTGTACATGGGGTGTTCAGTGTTGTAAATGGAAATAGTGAAGAGCTTGTGGATCTCTGTGCTGAAAAAGGACTGGTGACTGGGAATACCTGGTATAAAACGAGATATACATAAGCATACGTATGTGAGTAGAAGAGATGGCCAGAGAGCGTTATTAGATTATGTGTTAATTGATAGGAGTGTAAAAGAGAGACTTTTGGATGTTAATGTGTTGAAAGGGGCAGCTGGAGGGATGTCTGATCATTATCTTGTGCAGGGAAAAGTGAAGATTTGTGGAGGTTTTCAGAAGAGAAAATGTTTGGGAGAAGAGAGTGGTGAGAGTAAGTGACCTTGGAAAGGAGACTTGTGTGAGGATAAACCAGGAAAGATTGAGTGCAGGATGGCAAAAGGTGAGAGCAAATGACATAAGGGGAGTGAGGGAGGAATGGGATGTATTTAGGGAAGTAATGATAGCTTGTGCAAAAGATGCATGTGGCATGAGAAAGGTGGGAGGTGGGCAAATTAGAAAGGGTAGTGAATGGTGGGATGAACAAATAAGATTGTTGGTGAAAGAGAAGAGAGAGGCATTTGGACGATTTTTGCAGGGAAGTAATGCAAATGACTGGGAAAGGTATAAAAGAAAGCAGCAGCAAGTCAAGAAAAAGGTGCAAGAGGTGAAAAAAAGGGCAAATGAGAGTTGGGGTGAGAGAGTATCATTAAATTTCTGGGAGAATAAAAAGATGTTTTGGAAGGAGGCAAATAAAGTGCATAGGACAAGAGAACAAACGGGAACATTGGTGAAGGGGGTAAATGGGGAGGTAATGACAAGTAGTGATGAAGTGAGAAGGAGATGGAGTGAATATTTTGAAGGAACTGTTGAATATGTTTAATGAGAGTGGCAGATATATGGTGTTTTGGTTGGGTTAGAGTGCAAAGTGAGAGGGGTCAGGAAAAATGGTTTGGTGAATAGAGAAGAGGTAGCCAAAGCTTTGCAGAAGATGAAAGCCAGCAAGGCAGAAGGTTTGGATGGTATTGTAGTGGAACTTACTAAAAAAGGGGTTGACTGTGTTGTTGATTGATTGGTAAGGATATTTAATGTATGTATGGATCATGGTGAAATGTCTGAGGATTGGCAGAATGCATGGATAGTGCCATTGTACAAAGGCAAGGGGGATAAAGGTAGTGTTTAAATTACAGAGGTATAAGTTTGTTGAGTATTCCTGGGAAATTATATGGGAGGGTATTGATTGAGAGGGTAAAGGCATGTACAGAGCATCAGACTGGGGAAGAGCAGAGTGATTTCAGAAGAGGTAGAGGATGTGAGGATCAGGTGTTTGCTTTGAAAAATGTGAGAAATACTTAGAAAAACAGATGGATTTGTACATAGCATTTATGGATCTGGAGAAGGCATATGATAAGGTGGATAGAGATGCTTTGTGTAAGGTTTTAAGAGAATATGGTGTGGGAGGTGGGAGGCAAGTTGCTAGAAGCAGTAAAAAGTTTTTACCAAGGATGTAAGGCATGTGTACATGTAGGAAGAGAGGAAAAGGATTGGTCCCCAGTTAATGTGGGTTTGTGGCAGGGATGCACGATGTCTCAGTGGTTGTTTGTTTATGGATGGGGTTGTTAGGGAGGTGAAAGCAAGTATTTTGGAGAGAGGGGCAAGTATGCAGTCTGTTCTGGATGAGAGGGCATGGGAAGTGAGTCAGTTGTTGTTCACTGATGATACAGCACTGTGGCTATTCATGAGAAACTCTGCAGCAGCTGGTGACTACTGAGTTTGGAAAAGAGTGTGGAAGAAGAAAGTTAAGATAAATGTAAATAAAGCAAGGTTATTAGGTACAGTAGGGTTGAGGGTCAAGTCCAATGGGGGAGGTGAGTGTGAATGGAGAAAAACTGGAGAAGTGAAGTGTTTTAGAGATCTGGAGTGGATCTGGCAGCGGATGGAACCATGGAAGCGAAGTGGATCATAGGTGGGGGAGGGGGCGAAAATCCTGGGGGCCTTGAAGAATTGTGGAAGTCGAGAACATTAACATCGGAAAGCACAAATGGGAAAATGTTTGAAGAATAGTGGTTCCAACAATGTTGTATGGTGCGAGGCTTGGGCTAAAATGGATATAGAGTTGTGCGCAGGAGGATGGATGTGCTGGAAATGAGATGCTTGAGGACAATGTGTGGGTGAGGGTGTTTGATCGAGGTGAGTAACGTAAGGGTAAGAGAAGATTGTGGGGAAGCTAAAAAGAGCGTGGTTGAAGAGCAGAAGGGTTTTTTTTGAAGTGGTTTGGGCACATGGAGAGGATGAGTGGAGGAAAGATTGACCAAAGGCTATATGTGTAGGAGGTGAGGGAACAAGGAAAGAGGGGAGACCAAATTGAAGGTGGAAAGATGGAGGTGAAAAAGATATTGAGTGATTCGGGGCCTGGAATGCAGGAGGGTGAAAGGAGGGCAAGGAAAAAGAGTGAATTGGAGCGAATGTGGTATACCGGGGTTGAACTGTGCTGTCAGTGGATTGAAGCAGGGCATGTGAGCGTCTGGGGTAAACCAAGGGAAAGCTGTGTAGTAGTATATTTGCGTGTGGGTGACGTATGAATAACATGTGTATGGGGGGGGGGTTGGGCCATGTTCTTTCGTCTGTTTCCTTGCGCTACCGTCCCTCGCAAACGCGGGAGACGCGACAAAGTATAATAATAAAAAAAAAAGTAATATACATCTCTCATCACAAATATCCACAAGATAGCTTCCATTTTATTTACTCTGGCAACTTCCTATTACCAACTATCTCTACTTCCACATCAACATCCCACTTTGCATTCACATCAAACCTAATACGTACCATTCTCTAAAACAATTATACAGTTATCTAAATTCCTTGTGGGGATAGGGAAAAAGAATACTTCCTAACGCAGTCCCCGCGTGTCTAAAGGTGATTAACGGGGACGGCAACGGGGAGCTAGAAACCCTCCCTTGTAATTAACATTCTAAAAGAGGAAACAAAAAAGGATCATGCGGGGAGTGCTCATACCCACAAAGGGCTCAGATTGGGGTGCACATGTGGTGTGGATGTAACCAAGATGGAGAAAAAAGGAGAGATAGGTATAATTGTTTGAGGAAAGGAACCTGGATGTTTGCATTTGAGTGAAACGAAACTCAAGGGTAAAGGAGAAGAGTGTTTGGGAGTAAAGTCAGGGGTTTGTGAGAGGACAAGAGCAAAGGAAGGATAACAACTATCTCCTGAAACTGGAGTTTGTTGGGGAGGATGTGATAGATAGAGTGTAAAGAAAAAGTAAACTCTTGATTGATATGGGTGAACTGAGAGTGGAATGGAGAGAGATGGGTGAATATTGGTGCCTATGCACCTGGGCATAAAAATAAAGAATCATGGAGAAGGCAGTGTTTTTGGGAGCAGCTGAGTGTGTTTAGCACTTGATGCACGAGACCGGTTATAGTGATAGGTGATTTCAATGCAAAGGTGAGTAATAGACAGCAGTTGAGGGAATAATTGGTGTACATTGGGGTGTTCCCGTGTTGTAAATATGGAAATAGTGAAGAGCTGTGGATTCTCTGTGCTGAAAAAGGAACTGGTGACCTGGGTATACCTTGATATAAAACGAGATATACATAAGCATACGTAATGGTGATAAAGAAGAAGGCCAGAGACGTATTAGATTATAGGTTAAATTGATAGGAGTTAAAAGAGAGACTTTTTGGATGTTAATGTGTTGAAAGGGGCAGCTTGGAGGATGCTGATCATTATCTGTGCAGGGAACAGTAAGATTTGTGGAGGTTTTCAGAAAGAAGGAAAATGTTTGGAGACAGCAGTGGTGAGAGCAAGTGACCTTGGAAAGAGACTTGAGTGGAGGATAACCCAGGAAAGATTGAGTGCCGGATGGCAAAAGGTGAGAGCAAATGACATAAGGGGAGTGAGGGAGGAACATGGGAATGTATTTAGGGAAGTAATGATAGTTGTGCAAAGAATGCAAAGTGGGGCATAGAAAGGTGGGAGGTGGGCAAATTAGAAAGGGTAGTGAATGGTGGGATGAACAAATTAAGATTGTTGGTGGACAGAGAAGAGAGAGGCATTTTTGGACGATTTTTTTTTATGCAGGGAAGGTAATGCCAAATGACTGGAAAGGTATACAAAAGAAAGCAGCAGCAAGTCAAGAAAAAAGGTGCCAGAGGTGAAAAAAAGGGCAAAATGAAATTGGGGTGAGAGAGTATCATTAAATTTCTGGAGAAATAAAAAAGATGTTATTGGAAGGAGCAAATAAAGTGCATAGGACAAGAAGAAACAAACGGGCAACATTGGTGAAGGGGGTAAATGGGGAGGTAATGACAAGTAGTGATGAAGTGAGAAGAGATGGAAGTGAAATATTTTGAAGGAACTGTTTTGATATGTTTTAATGAGAGTGGCAGCTATCGGTGATTTTGTTTGGGTTAGAGTGCAAAGTGAGAGGGTCACGAAAAATGGATTGACGCATAGAGAAGGGTACCAAAGCTTTGCAGAAGATGAAAGCCAGCAAGGCAGAAGGATTGATGGTAAAGTAGTGGAACTTACTAAAAAAGGGATTGACTGTGTTGTTGATTGATTGGTAAAGGATATTTAAATGTATGGATGGATCATGGAGAAATGTCTGAGGATTGGCAGAATTCATGGATCGTGCCATTGACAAAGGCAAGGGGATAAAGGTAGTAGTTTAAATTACAGAGGTATAAGTTTGTTGAGTAATTCCCTGGGAAATTATATGGGAGGGTAAGTGAATGAAGTAAAGGCATGACGAAGCAATCAGACTGGGGAAAGAGAGGAGATTTCAGAAGAGGTAGAGGAGTGAGGATCAGGTGTTCTGCTTTGAAAAATGTGAAGAAATACTTAGAAAAACAGATGGATTTGTACATAGCTTTAATGGATCCAGGAGAAGGCAAATTATCAGGTAGAATAGAAATGCTTGTGTAAGGTTTTAAGAGAATATGTGTGGGGGTGGGAGGCCAAGTTGCTAGAAGACCGTAAAAAGTTTTTTACCAAGATGTAAGGCATGTGAACATGTAGGCAGAAGGAAAAGGATTGGTCCCCAGTTAATGTGGGTTTGTGGCAGGTTGCCCACGATGTCTCGTGGTTTTTGTTTTTATGGAGGGGTTTGTTAGGGAGGTGAAAGCAAGTATTTTGGAGAGAGGGGCAAGTATGCAGTCCTGTACTGGATGAGAGGGCATGGGAAGTGAGTCAGTTGTTGTTCACTGATGATACAGAGGCTGGTGGTTGAATCAGGTGAGAAACTGCAGAATCACAGACATGAGTTAAGGTAAAGTGTGTGAAAGAGAAAGTTGAGAGTAAATGTGAATAAGAACAAGGTTATTAGGTTCTGTAGGTTGAGGGACAAGTTAATCGGAGGTAAGTTTGAATGGAGAAAAACTGGAGGAAGTGAGTGTTTTGATATCGGGAGTGGACTTGGGAGTGGATGGAACCATGGAAGCGAAGTGGATCATAGGTGGGGGAGGGGGCGAAAATCCTGGGGGCCTTGAAGAATTGTGGAAGTCGAGAACATTAACATCGGAAAGCACAAATGGGAAAATGTTTGAAGAATAGTGGTTCCAACAATGTTGTATGGTGCGAGGCTTGGGCTAAAATGGATATAGAGTTGTGCGCAGGAGGATGGATGTGCTGGAAATGAGATGCTTGAGGACAATGTGTGGGTGAGGGTGTTTGATCGAGGTGAGTAACGTAAGGGTAAGAGAAGATTGTGGGGAAGCTAAAAAGAGCGTGGTTGAAGAGCAGAAGGGTTTTTTTTGAAGTGGTTTGGGCACATGGAGAGGATGAGTGGAGGAAAGATTGACCAAAGGCTATATGTGTAGGAGGTGAGGGAACAAGGAAAGAGGGGAGACCAAATTGAAGGTGGAAAGATGGAGGTGAAAAAGATATTGAGTGATTCGGGGCCTGGAATGCAGGAGGGTGAAAGGAGGGCAAGGAAAAAGAGTGAATTGGAGCGAATGTGGTATACCGGGGTTGAACTGTGCTGTCAGTGGATTGAAGCAGGGCATGTGAGCGTCTGGGGTAAACCAAGGGAAAGCTGTGTAGTAGTATATTTGCGTGTGGGTGACGTATGAATAACATGTGTATGGGGGGGGGGTTGGGCCATGTTCTTTCGTCTGTTTCCTTGCGCTACCGTCCCTCGCAAACGCGGGAGACGCGACAAAGTATAATAATAAAAAAAAAAGTAATATACATCTCTCATCACAAATATCCACAAGATAGCTTCCATTTTATTTACTCTGGCAACTTCCTATTACCAACTATCTCTACTTCCACATCAACATCCCACTTTGCATTCACATCAAACCTAATACGTACCATTCTCTAAAACAATTATACAGTTATCTAAATTCCTTGTGGGGATAGGGAAAAAGAATACTTCCTAACGCAGTCCCCGCGTGTCTAAAGGTGATTAACGGGGACGGCAACGGGGAGCTAGAAACCCTCCCTTGTAATTAACATTCTAAAAGAGGAAACAAAAAAGGATCATGCGGGGAGTGCTCATACCCACAAAGGGCTCAGATTGGGGTGCACATGTGGTGTGGATGTAACCAAGATGGAGAAAAAAGGAGAGATAGGTATAATTGTTTGAGGAAAGGAACCTGGATGTTTGCATTTGAGTGAAACGAAACTCAAGGGTAAAGGAGAAGAGTGTTTGGGAGTAAAGTCAGGGGTTTGTGAGAGGACAAGAGCAAAGGAAGGATAACAACTATCTCCTGAAACTGGAGTTTGTTGGGGAGGATGTGATAGATAGAGTGTAAAGAAAAAGTAAACTCTTGATTGATATGGGTGAACTGAGAGTGGAATGGAGAGAGATGGGTGAATATTGGTGCCTATGCACCTGGGCATAAAAATAAAGAATCATGGAGAAGGCAGTGTTTTTGGGAGCAGCTGAGTGTGTTTAGCACTTGATGCACGAGACCGGTTATAGTGATAGGTGATTTCAATGCAAAGGTGAGTAATAGACAGCAGTTGAGGGAATAATTGGTGTACATTGGGGTGTTCCCGTGTTGTAAATATGGAAATAGTGAAGAGCTGTGGATTCTCTGTGCTGAAAAAGGAACTGGTGACCTGGGTATACCTTGATATAAAACGAGATATACATAAGCATACGTAATGGTGATAAAGAAGAAGGCCAGAGACGTATTAGATTATAGGTTAAATTGATAGGAGTTAAAAGAGAGACTTTTTGGATGTTAATGTGTTGAAAGGGGCAGCTTGGAGGATGCTGATCATTATCTGTGCAGGGAACAGTAAGATTTGTGGAGGTTTTCAGAAAGAAGGAAAATGTTTGGAGACAGCAGTGGTGAGAGCAAGTGACCTTGGAAAGAGACTTGAGTGGAGGATAACCCAGGAAAGATTGAGTGCCGGATGGCAAAAGGTGAGAGCAAATGACATAAGGGGAGTGAGGGAGGAACATGGGAATGTATTTAGGGAAGTAATGATAGTTGTGCAAAGAATGCAAAGTGGGGCATAGAAAGGTGGGAGGTGGGCAAATTAGAAAGGGTAGTGAATGGTGGGATGAACAAATTAAGATTGTTGGTGGACAGAGAAGAGAGAGGCATTTTTGGACGATTTTTTTTTATGCAGGGAAGGTAATGCCAAATGACTGGAAAGGTATACAAAAGAAAGCAGCAGCAAGTCAAGAAAAAAGGTGCCAGAGGTGAAAAAAAGGGCAAAATGAAATTGGGGTGAGAGAGTATCATTAAATTTCTGGAGAAATAAAAAAGATGTTATTGGAAGGAGCAAATAAAGTGCATAGGACAAGAAGAAACAAACGGGCAACATTGGTGAAGGGGGTAAATGGGGAGGTAATGACAAGTAGTGATGAAGTGAGAAGAGATGGAAGTGAAATATTTTGAAGGAACTGTTTTGATATGTTTTAATGAGAGTGGCAGCTATCGGTGATTTTGTTTGGGTTAGAGTGCAAAGTGAGAGGGTCACGAAAAATGGATTGACGCATAGAGAAGGGTACCAAAGCTTTGCAGAAGATGAAAGCCAGCAAGGCAGAAGGATTGATGGTAAAGTAGTGGAACTTACTAAAAAAGGGATTGACTGTGTTGTTGATTGATTGGTAAAGGATATTTAAATGTATGGATGGATCATGGAGAAATGTCTGAGGATTGGCAGAATTCATGGATCGTGCCATTGACAAAGGCAAGGGGATAAAGGTAGTAGTTTAAATTACAGAGGTATAAGTTTGTTGAGTAATTCCCTGGGAAATTATATGGGAGGGTAAGTGAATGAAGTAAAGGCATGACGAAGCAATCAGACTGGGGAAAGAGAGGAGATTTCAGAAGAGGTAGAGGAGTGAGGATCAGGTGTTCTGCTTTGAAAAATGTGAAGAAATACTTAGAAAAACAGATGGATTTGTACATAGCTTTAATGGATCCAGGAGAAGGCAAATTATCAGGTAGAATAGAAATGCTTGTGTAAGGTTTTAAGAGAATATGTGTGGGGGTGGGAGGCCAAGTTGCTAGAAGACCGTAAAAAGTTTTTTACCAAGATGTAAGGCATGTGAACATGTAGGCAGAAGGAAAAGGATTGGTCCCCAGTTAATGTGGGTTTGTGGCAGGTTGCCCACGATGTCTCGTGGTTTTTGTTTTTATGGAGGGGTTTGTTAGGGAGGTGAAAGCAAGTATTTTGGAGAGAGGGGCAAGTATGCAGTCCTGTACTGGATGAGAGGGCATGGGAAGTGAGTCAGTTTTTGTTTCACAACTGATGATAATAAACAGTGCTTGGTGGTGATTCAGGTGAGAAACTGGCAGAAGTTACAAACTGAGTTAGTTAAAGTGTGTGAAAGAAAAAGTTTGAGAGCAAATGTGAATAAGAACAAGGTTATTAGGTCTGATAGGGTTGAGGGACAAGTTAATATCGGGAAAGGTAAGCGTTTGAATGGAGAAAAACTGGAGGAAGTGAATGTTTTGATATCTGGAGTGACTTAGGGAGTGGATGGAACCATGGAATGCAGAAGTGAATCACAGGGTGGGGGAGGGGGGAAGGCTGGGGGCATGGAGGAATGTGTGGAAGGCAGAATGTTATTCTCATAGAACAAAAAATGGGTGTTTGAAGGAATAGTGGTTCCAACAATGATATATAGTTGAGGCACAGGCTATAGATAGGGTTGTGCGGAGGAAGGTGGATGTGCTGGAAATGAGATGTTCAAAGACAATATGTGGTGTGAGGTGGTTTGATCGAGTAAGTAATGAAAGGGTAAGAGAAATGCATGGTAATCAAAAGAGTGTGGTTGAGAGAACAGAAGAGGGTGTGTTGAAATGGTTTGGACACATGGAGAGAATGAGTGAGGAAAGGTTGACAAAAAGGACATATGTGTCAGAGGTGGAGGGAAGAAGGAGAAGCGGGAGACCAAATAGGATGTGGAAGGATGGAGTGAAAAAGACTTTGAGTTATCGGGGTAAGAACATAAAGGAGGGTGATATCATGCAAGGAATAGAGTGAATTGGAATGATGTGGTATACAAAGGTGGATGTGCTGTCAATGGTTTGAACCAGGGCATGTGAAGCATTTGGGGTAAACTATGGAAAGGTCTGTGGGGCCTGGATGTGGAAAGGGAGCCGTGGTTCAGTACATTTAACACAAAACAGCTAGAGACTGAGTGTGAATGAATGTGGCCTTTTGTCAGTTTTCTGAGGCACTCACCTTGCT